>NC_089722.1:19912504-20062959 GCF_035083965.1 Branchiostoma lanceolatum | reverse complement strand
TCCTTCATTGCATCACGTTTCATAGCGGCCTCTGCCCTGCTCTGCACCTTAGCAGCATATTGGGCGGCATGTGCAGCAAAATACGCCGCCTTCATCTCAGAGTTTGTGGGGAGCTGACCGGGCCAGCCGTACTGCTGCTGCTGCTGGTGGTGATGGCATATCTGCCCCGGAGTGGGCTTGCCTGTCAGTAAGACCGGGTGGTGTTGGGCAGCAGGGGGTTCTTTGCTGTTGATAGAGACGTTTGAGGTGACGTTAGGTGGACGATGTGCTCCGAGCAAGGTGTTGAGTTGATGATTCTGCGTTGAGGTAGGAGTTTGTTGTCCAGCGGGTGGTGACAAGAGTTGTTGTGTGACGGGGTTCATCATCCTAGGGCTCTGTCCCGGTATGGGTTGCTGTTGGTATCCAGGGACGGGCATCCCTGGGTTGATGTAGTAAAACGGGTGCATCCCTTGGTGAGCCATCGCTGACAGCGGCCGCTGCTCTGGACCGACCATGTGAGCTATTGCCGCACTCCGAGAGGCGAATGAAGGATCGCCTGGAAGGATGGGCATTACCTGCGCCATGGTGACAGTTTGATGGATTGGAACACCATGAGGATATGGATGGATGGTGCTGGTTTGCACGCCTGCCTGCACGGGTGCCTGCGGGATTACAGTGTTCGCCGCCGGTGCGTTCAACTGAACCTCGTTGCCGGCAGCGTTGTGCTGATTACCTTCTCCAGGCCTGCTGTATTTCTCCACGAAAGATTTGTGTTCGTTTAGAATCTGCTTGGCACGTTTGACGTCCATGTGCGCCTGCCTGCGCCTCTCGGCAGCGGTGGCGGCGGCCAGGTCGTTCTGTGCCTGTACCTGTGCATGTGCCTGTGCCTGTGCGTAGGGAGAGAACCGAGGGGCTACCGATCTCGGGCTCACGTGGTTCTGTGCCACCGTGCTGACGGCGGGGGAGTACTGCTGCCCGGTGGTGTTCCCGTAGACGATTGCTTGCCGTGCGTCCGCGACGTAGCGAGGATCCAGATATGGCGGAATGTGCGGGTTGGCGTGACGAAAATCTTGCAATGAGTTCGATATTGTTGGTCCCTTCTGTCCGATGATTTGAACGTCTGACGAGTTTTCTCCATCGGAACTTCGGCGTTCGTTCGAAGCGGTTTCCCTCCACCTATTGGCTTCTCCACCCATCTTTCCGCCGGCTTGAAGAGTGATTGCGCTGTCGCTCTGCGCACGGTGGATGGGAATAGCCTATATATGTCAAAATAAACCGTGTCGAGTTAACATTTGAATGCAGCATGAACATAAAGCCCTTGTCACACATTCAGGACCTTTCCACGACTTTGCCCCCGACCACTCCCCAACCAAGGTCGGTGCTGGGTCTCTTCCTAGGTGGACCACTCCCCGACCAAATCCGAACCACAGCTATGACATTGCTTATTGCTTATAAATAACTCCCGACCGTGGTCTGGAGAAGGTCGGGAAGCTTATGGTTGGCTGTGTGTGACGGGGGCTTAAGAGAACGACACAAACAACATTGGCAGTAAAGTGTGGCGTCGTTGTTCATTTTCGGTGTCTTTCAAAAATGCACGGTAAAGATGTATTTCGGCTAAGATGAAGATAAGGTTAGTGATATATCACTTTAAACAAACCAAGTTAATGATAACATAATATAGATATTTTCTCTGAAACGTCCAATATTTATCATTGTCATATTTTGGATATGCGCATGGGGCAGGTTTTGGAACGGTGTTTGTCCAAATCTGTAATGGAAAATATCAAAGACTTTGTTGATGGGCAATTGGGTGCCGAAGCCAAAGCAATCATCAAAATTGGTTATTGATGACCGATTTCCAATAGATCAATACTAACCTGACTGGAATGCCCAATAGAATTAGGTGCAGTAGAATTCGGTGCCATTGAACGGAGTGACTTCAGACCATCAGCAAACTTTGGAGGACCAGACCTCATCAAGTAATCTATATCTTCGCACAGTTTATGGTACGTCATCCTCATGTGAAACAGCAGGGCCTCCTTTTCTTGAGACTGCTTCCTTAGCAACCCGCTCTTGTCCTCCACTACCCTCTTGCGTAGTTCTGACAACAACAGTTCTTGGTTAACGAGTTCTCGCTCGATGTTGACTTTGTTTTTAGTCATAACTTCCAGGCGGGCTAGTAAAGCAGCGGTGATGCTCTGGTCGGCTCTGTACGGTGGCTCGTTCGGCGGCGGTGGTGGGGCGGCTGGTCGGGGCGGAAGAGGTGGTGTAACGGGTACTGCAGAAATCACAGACGGTCTTTCTTGTCCCGAAGGGGACCTCAGAGTCTGAGAGGCCGATTTCTTGGACGGTAAGACGGCTTGATGAGAAGGCACAACGAACTGATGGGGTGTTGTTGTTGCTGTCTCGGGTAGGGAAGCTGCCTTGGCCAGCCTTTTAGGTGTCTCCTCTTGAATCTTTGTTGCCTGTGAGGTGGTTTTGTCTGAAGGGGATACAGGTGAATACGGACTCACGCAGACCACACCGCTGTCTACAGTGGATCTCTTCCTAGGTGGACAGCGGACTGTCGGCGAGGCTGGACGCTTGGGCCCGGTTCCTTGGTGACTACCTGTACATGTAAGTCAGGCAAAAAACGATGAACATGCATTACTAATGTATCCGAGGAGACGATAAAATCTGTTTCTACCAATTGTCAAAATGCCGCCCTCGCCTTGTAAACATTTACCTGTTTACACCCTGTAGTGTGACAAGCATTGGCAGCAGTGAAATAAAGCAATCACAGGAAAGTTCGGTTTCACCAGAGTTCAATAGAACCGTGCATGTTTAATCTACAATCAAAGCAGATATAAAACAACAACAACAACAACATACATTGACGTCATGGCGGTAAGAAGAATAAGCTTACTACTGTACCACTTCTAATAAGTCTGGCTCTTCAAGAGCTCCTCATAAGCACGCTGCCAGGCACTGATGGACAATAGCTGAGCTATATGATATACTAAGATGGCCAAATCCCCAAATATTATATGCCGTCCTTCCGCTATTTAGCCGTCTATAGTTCACAACAGTGTATTTCGTCCTCAACTTAAGTTTTTTCAAATATCCGGCGGATCACATATGCGAGTTTATTTGATATGTGTAGTCACTGCGTCTGAATGATACTTTTCAGAAGTATAGTATGTAATCTAGACCATACACGAGAAAAAACGACTCATGTTGTTTTCATACCAAAGCCATCACGTACGCACGTATCCACTTGTCTGGGGCCCTTCAAAGCATTTTTCTATATTTTACATATTCAGGCAATTCGAAATTACACGTTCCACGACCTACCTCGTTATTTTCGAGGAGCTATGCCCTTTCACATCAAAGGATGTGCGCAGAGTACACTACGTGAGGGGACTCAGCAATTAATGAATCGCGACAGGTGATTACTGGGCTGGTTTGAATGAATTAGATGTATGAAATTAGAAACAAAAAGTTCAAAAACATCTAAGCAGCTTTCTTTGGCATATTCAGATACGTTGTAAAGAACCTACTGCAACATAACCTTATAGAAAATGTGTTTTAACAATTACGCATGGTTTGTGTCTGACAACGTTGTAGTTTCTATAAACTGCCAGATCTTATGCAAAATGATGATTTATCTGCACGCCAGCCTGCGTTCGTTCCATCTTCTCTGTAGAGTGTCATTAAAACAGAACGTGGCAATGCTGTTGATGTACATACTTCACATTTGGATATAAATATACAGTAATTTAATATACATTCAGTGGTCTATGATAACAACAGGGGCTCACCTTGACGAGTAGCTCTCTCATCCTTCGGAGCATCCTCAAATGAGAACATTGAGGTACTGCTGCGTGATGATGGTCTGTCCTGTACGTTTCCCATGGCTGAAGCTTCGCGAGGTGGCTTGGTCTCTGGTGAGGATGATTTGGTAGAGTCGGAAGCCTGTCGCGTGGCGCTTGTCATCGACGCCGTGTGCACAGTGACGGTGATGGGCGTGCGGGATCCTGACTCGCTGAGATGCTTGGGTGGCTTCGGTGACTGTTCCACAGAAGCACGCTCGGCCGGAGGGGAAGCTGCTGCTGACGGGCCTGTCTTCAAACCCGATTCTAGTGGTGCTGATGACGCCACCACATGAGATTTGGTGTCTTTATCATTATCTCCATTGTCAGCAGGAGATTCTGTATCGTGATCGACTTGCTCAGCGGTGGTAGCTTCACCTGCGTGGGCTTGCTTACTCTCTGGTACCTTTGCGATATTTTTTGACCCAATGCTGTTGTAAAAGTCAACAAACCTCGCTGCTTTCAAGCTAAGGTTGAGAGGCTCTTCTTGCGAATGCCTTGCCGTTAAGGTCTGCGGTGGTTCCTGGTTGTCAGTAGACGCAGATGATTTTATTGCCGTGCTTTCTGTCGACAGATCCTTGACACCGCTATCTGTATTGTTATCAGCAGTGTTAGAATCCTCGGTGGACTTTTCAACGATAGAGGCTGTCAGGAAATGGCTTTTTGGTTGAGACACCTCCTGTGTGTCAAGAGTCGGCAGGCTCTTTTTCTCAGCAGCAGTGCTTGGGGAAACTGGACATGGAAAGACGCTGTCATCTTCACCGTCAAGTTTCTCCGTTGACGACAGGGTGTCAAGGGACGTGCAGCTTTCCATAGAGGAATCTCGGGACAATGTCCCTCGTTTACTTCTTCTTCTCTTGTCCTTGTCAATGGCTATTCCTTCGACCTCACTGAGTGCCTTTTCTTGTTCTTCTCCTTCTTCTTCGCCCTGTAAAATCCAAAAATGCATGTCATTTGACGTAATTTCCAACGCCATATATGTATGCCTCCAAAGAGTGTGTCAGTTGTTGGAAACACAAAAATGATACCCTATGTATACATTTGCATGCTATCGCTAGCTATGTGCACATCGAATTTAGTTGTCGATTTCCTAGAGACCATGGACAGGGAGGATGGTACATGTGGTTCGGAGATAAAAAAAGAATTACACAAGATGTAACATACAACATAAGCGACCCAAATATATAACAATGTTGGAAGATATTTGTTCTAAAACAATTGCTGGTTAGGCCATCTAGAAATTTGTCTTCACTATATTTGCATATCAATTCAAAGTATTTTCTTAAAACCTGGCAAACCAGAAATCTCGTTCAGTTACTGACGAAAGATAGTGGATGCTACCTGAAGCGTCTGGCCGTTTCCAAACACTATCCAATTGCTTGAGTAACTGTTACCTGGTGTATATCATTGTCTGGATGTCGAACCTTCATCGACGTGCTCAAGTCATTGGCACGAAAGCAAAATGTGTTTTCGACACCTTCAAGGCTGTACCAACCGTCTTCGTTCATTCCTCTTTGTAGCTAAGTATGTAGACTATTCATTACAATACACTATACGCAGTGGTGGTCCTGTGAATGGAGTATCATATGTTCATGTTTGACGTCATACCGATTCACAGCACCACCAGAAAGGGCTATTGTATACTGTATGTGTTGCACATGTCCCCATATGTAGTTTGTATACCGTAGCCAATAATACATCACGTGGAACTACTCATCAGATTCTGTGTCAATATATTCAAAGGTGGATTCCAAAGAGGTAAATTGGTCTCGATGTTAACCTACGTGACCTTTCGATGTTTCTCTGTCGCTGTGCCCGAACGGCAAGGTGGGGTTGAAAATGATATGGCAAGCGCGAATAGATATGACATCTTAAAAGGTGGAGATTGTAGGATTTATGTCTGGAATGGATATGTTCTTCCCAGAAAGGCCCACTACATATTACCGTGTACCGACTGTTGAGAATAAAACTAGGATCCGCTAAAAGTGGGGTTGTTTTGGCGTATTTATGTGGGTTCTAAGTTCCAACTAACATTTAACGTTTTGATGATGATTTTTGAATGATTCTAGACAATGACATAAAGAGGTCTGTCAGCTGCCAGACACGGTTGATGTATTACTAATTCTGTCAACTCTGAACTCTACTTCCTGTCACTCCCGCAAACACTTCATATCCTGTCACTCTGTTGTGAGACGTGCCCAGTACTGTAAATGCATTTAAGTTCGCGTGGTTTTTGTTTCGTGCTAAGGGGAAAATGGAGTGTTTGCGGTGGTTTTAAGTTTGCGGCAGCGCTATAGTCACATACTGCTACTGTATTGGACAATAATGTTCGCGGTGGTTTCAAGTTTAAAAAACGTCGCCGCGAAAACCGCGAACATAAAACCACCGCGAACATTTTTGCATTTACAGTACATGGAAATAACTGCTAGCTGAAACACAAAAAAAAACAGAAACACCGAAAACAATATCTTCGGACACAAAGGTGAAAGGTGTCGCTGAAGTGTTGCAAACACCTAGGGCACAGGTCAGTTATAGGCGCCTGCGCCTATTTTCCATTTTTAGCAGTATTTTAGCCTATCTAAGTCTTGAAGAAGCCATTTTCTAGAAATGTAGGATACATTCTATATTGATGAGACTTTCAGATTTGGGAAAAACAGCTGGATTTTGGTCCATTTTTATGACTGTGCAGACTTCTAATTTGAAGTGGTCAGTCCATAATGATGTCGTCATCAGCATTACTAGAAACCAACATGGCGGCATTGTTTAAAATGGCGAAATCTTCCACCGTGTGAAAATTGCTTGAATCGGAATTTTTTGGAACACTTTACATATCTGGCTGCTGTGTGGGGTGACTTGTTGTGACCTGGAATGTTCAAGGATGAGATTATGACACCCTCAACCTATATTTACATCGTTTTTGATACAGATTTCAATTACTGTTCTGTGGCTCCTACCTCTTCTTCGTTGGGATCAGTTTGGTTCTTCTCCCCTCCATCTGTAGACCTCCGCTCCGAGTCCTTCCGATTCGTGACTAGCTGCTGCTCTGCCATCAGGTGCTTCATCTGATGCATATACACGTGTGAAATTCACGATTAGCACATGCCAGCAGATCACAAGCTTTCAGCAACCCATATAAAAAAAACCATGCCAAATGTACAGTATATAGCTATAACTATTTATCATATTAATTTCAAAAACGTATTTCAGTCGAAAACCGTGAAAGCTACTTTAACACGTGATAACCAGTGTCAAAAAGGTATCAAGTGATTTCACCAGTTTATCAGAGAGAGCTTTATCATTGTCTTATTAGTGAAATAATGAGAGAGCAACCCTCTAACGCTTTTCACTAGAAGAAATATATAAAATTCTTCTCTTATAACTATACAAAAAGAGTTATCACAATTTTTCCTACTATTACGTTTTCTGACATGAAATTATCTTAAGAGCTAGATAAGTGTGATGAATGATGAAGTTTCAGTATATTGGTGGCAAAGGCACAAATGCACACAGACAGTACGTCCGTATCTTCGAATATCAGCCTTAGTGTTCACAGGTTGCCTTGCAGAACATCAACACAGTATGACACAAACAAGACGGTTGTAGACAATCAACCTTAAGCTGTCAGCAGTACAACACGAACAGTAAAATTTCGAAGACATACCTCCGTGAGATATATAGATTTTATGTTCAGGTTTCAAGGCCATATTTCAAAGTAACGGTTAACAATACCGATACTTAAGCGGGTGGCAACTCAAGCTTGTCCTAGTTTTTGTGAAATACTATCAAGCGCAGTCGTGAGCGACGTCTAACCCATTACAAGTAGATATGAGAGCTCGCACACGTGCACGAAATAATCATCGTGGGCATTCACGGTGCAGCTGGCTCCTTCACATCACATGAGATTTTCGATTTCTCAACGTTGCTGTAACATTCGTCATCATTCAGATGACGAAGACTGAAAGAGCATGTTCATGAATTTCAAAGTGGTTTCCACCGTTTTAATCAAAGTCCGGGTCGTGCAATATCATTTTTGGTACAATTTGTCTGCCTAGTAAAATATACTGGGCCTATTATTACAAAGGAGTGCTTTGTTGCCCAAACAGGGCTCGAAATTCATTTTTGGGAATAATCTAAAATTTAGGTGCACAGGAAGAATTATGAGTGCACATCATGAAATAAAAGTAGAATTTCAGAAAAACATAATTACTAGCCCTATTGCCTGCCTTAAGAACAGTCTGTATATAACTTCAAAATTCTAAAGAAGTAATACATCAAAGAAAGTACAACAAAGGTTGTATGGCTTTTTCCGCGAAGATTGAATTTCAAGAATATTCTGTACACTAGTGCACAATAGTGCCTTTAACCTATAGTCTACACAAATATCTAGATGCAATGGTGCACCCACTGTCAACAATTAGCGGTGAACAAAAATGCACATGCACCCAGTATTTCGAGCCTTGTCTAATGAGCTTGCAATAAACATTATACGGACACGTGAATTGTCTATTCCCTTTCTCTCTTCGATCGAAGCATCAAACCGTACAAATATACGCTCCAATAACGTTTAAACGTCCGAGGAAGACACAATAGAATAACATCACCTCTCCCGAATGTAGCAACAGTGTGTAGTATCGCTTGATGCGTGTACTTACCAACCAATTGTGACGAGGGAATTCGTGAGCTATTCTCGCTTCGCTGGCAGCCGAACTCTCTGCTTTGTCCCTATCTCTCGTCATAGACTTCTTCTGCCGTCCTTCCACGACTGTAGAGGGGAGAGATGATGGAATGATTTAGATACAACATACATATAGCAGACGCTAGAGCGGTCTAACAATTGCAAGCATCACGTGTAAACATGGCCAGGTTCGCCGATTTTCAACATGTGACCAGGCAATCATAACATGCACCCATACAGCGTGGACGGTCGAGTGTAACATATTAATTGGTCCTACAGTGCCACGAGACTACGACTACGTGCGTAAATAAAAAACCGCAAACAATCTAGACCGACAGGTTAATGACTTGTTGTCGTTCGACCATCAAAGCTTTATGCCACAATTTGTAAAAGGGGCCTCGACGGGTAGCATACGGGCGCTGCTTTTGTTCACTTCTGGGCGTGACCTCTACGTGGCCTCGTGGGACATCCTGTGGCTACCGGGCTATTTTTAGGCACGGCCGGGCCCCGTAACTTTTTTTTAACTCGGATTCAAAATCAACCTGGGACCCGGTAACAAATAGACACCGTAAGGTAATCGTGAGAACGCCGAGAGGTACTCCACCGGTGTCCGGCAGTCAAATCAACCGGGACAAATTTGTGGCTTCGGAGCCCGGCCAGGACAACACCCCCTACGGGCACCGGCGCAATTGTGACCGAAGCGTTAGAGGGTGATGCACCGGTAACATACTACATGTACGAGTGGGTCCTTTTCTTCCCGCACGGCTGATCAGGTTGCATTCAAGGTACGCGGAACCCTGTCTATGGTAGAGGTTTCGTCTCTCAAGTATGTTAATTGCCGTCTACGGCACCCATCCATTAGACTTTGTGTTGCCTCTGGTATCGAGAATCACGCGAGACGAGCAATCATAAAAGTCTCCACGTGCAATGCTGTCTGAAACGTCTGACTGTTTCAACATTTTATCCAATTACTTGTCATGAGTAACTATTTTTGGTGTATCTTATTACTGCATGTCTGACCTTCATCAACGTAATACATCATATCAACAAGAATTCGAAGATCTCGAACCTCCGTTCATGTATGTATATATATTATACTATTACAGTGTATATGGAAACAATTGCGGAAACACAGACAAACACAGAGAAACACACACACACGCAGTGCCTTTCTTTACGGAGGCCATAAAACCATTACCTTCGTCGCATGGAACGTTATGTCGGAGGATCGTTTGCATTTATGGCTTTCCAAGAATTCGAAACTCTTATCGACCATTTTTCTTGGAAACCATACAATAAAGGGAGCTGTAGTACAAGATGAGCCATGTAACATGGTTTTGAACGCGTCACGTCATTTTTACCAAGGGAATAATTAGGTAGGAATGGGTGGTACCTAATTGCCCGCATTTGGAGCCGTGCGACATGTACTGTCAAAGTAAAAGGCCACTAAATCCACACGGCAATTAGTTCATGGATTCACGGATTGATGTATAGGGCCCTTAAGGACTGTCGTATTGCTTTAGATATACGTTATATGACAAAGATACACTCGGAAAGACATCTAGCAAAGCTAGCTAGATATAAACGGTCTTGTCTAATCAGAATCTGCTTGTTACCAATGGCATAAGTAACATGCAAGGTGGGTTACTTGACTTTAATATGTAGTTATAAGAAACATGTGTAAAAATATCTCCATTAGAAAAAAAAATCGGAATACAACGAGGCACAAATAAACATAAACTAATTTTACTGTTATGACGGTGAGATGTTACCAACAATGGATAAAAATGACTGGTGAGAAACAATGAATACAATAATAACAATAAAAACAATAAATACAAAGATAAAAGATGGTCTCTGTCAATTTTGGGGTCTCATTTCTCAACTCACAACAATATGTCTACGAATATGAATTCATACACGTTGCGGGCATACTTATGAACCTGCTAAGTGATGCACTAACACCTTTGAAAAGCATCTGGGGAAACATGCACTGACGAGGGGTCAAGTTAGATTGCATAGGTCACGCCGTAATGGAAGACTAGAAAGGGGAAAAGGAAAACACACACACCAGTAAATGGAATCTACTTTACTTACAGAGTGGGCGAGACGTGAAAACATGAATGTCAGATTTGAAATAAGAGGGTTTTAAGTGCCCCGTGTTGAGTCATTTGTAGTCGGGTGCCATCGTATATAGTGCTAACATGTATTCTCTTTAAATGCCAATAATGTAGCGACTGGGTTGTGGTCGCAGCCTAGGAAATGCTTTGGTATACAGGAAAGCTTGTTATTACAGGAGTATGGATCGAATAAAAATTTCCTTTGAAATTCCATGAACTTCAGATTATGTCAGTTTATCAGGAAAAGAAGCGTAAGTAATTCTAGCGAGGTTAGAAGCTTAGAAAAAGGGTGGGTGAAAATGCTCATTGCTAGTTTAACATAAGTTCCGATACTATGTAGTGCATGATAGAAGCAATACTGCCTGTGCTTAACGTATATCGCATTGTGGTAATACTGATAGAATAAAGAAAACATCCCTTTGAGACGATGATTTGTATAGTATGAGTATAACTTATGAAGCTACTCTCTTTCATCTTACCTAAGTGATTCATTTACTTTTTTCGTTTGTTCTAAAAAACACAAATCCTTACACACTCAAAGAGTTAATTCTATTTCCCTTTTCGTAATGCTGACACCCGGGCAACTTAATCTAATATCGTACAAATCACATATTTTACCAGGATAGTATCTAAACATGCCGGTTCAGTATGCGATATTATGTATATAATTTGATTTCAAATCGGTAAATGGAGAATATAGCATATTAGAATTTTTTTACGAATTTAGTGACGCTTTCCGTCAACAAGCAATTGTCCTATCTATATAAATCTTTTCCTTGAGTTTTTGTACGATAAGTTTTCGTAGTTAGTGAAATATGATTCGATGGCAAACTGTATCCGACATTCGAAACAACTTCCACCTCCATAAAATGTACACAGCAGTCATGATTCTTTCTTCCCAATGTTTAAATTAAGTGGCCACGAAATAAAGAGCAACTAAATGAAGACCCAATTTCTTATGATTTGGAATATGATTAATCATTTTGATTTATAGTATGAAGAGATGCCGTATGATATTTCAGACAGAGCAGATGAATATGCTCCTTAATATGTTGAAGGAATACCATTCTTCTTGCGTAACTCTACACCTACGCTTTCCGATGTGCACCAGGTTTTGTAGAGGGCATCCTCAGAACAGCTATTTGAACGGAATTGTCTACTTTTGACCAAGAAACCTATCTTTGTTAGAAAATAAAGAGATAAAGCAACATGGGTTTGCGTTCTTTGATCCCCCGTAGTCACATAGCTGCGGCTTGCCCATATATGTAATCAAACGTTGCGCCTACAACAATATGATCTAAATCTAGGGACCAATTAGTTTCCAGTGGAGTCCCAATTTTGGGCATGTTTCATGTAATCAAATTGACACGTTGTTTCCATTCTTAGAGTACCGGGAAAGCGAGGAGTGGAAATTAAAAAAAGGGAAATTCTTTAAATGAATTATATTAATTTTCAAAAGCAATTTAGAACAGCGTTTCCTTTATTTTTTTACATATACGCAGGCGTAATTTACGGAAGATTGCATGGTCTCAATCGTCAAGCTCCACATGTATATTGTAGGAACATGTTTCAAACTACGTTTGTGAAGGTTAGACATCCAGGTAAACAATATGTTTCAAACTGATTGTGGGTTTTGAGTTGATGCTAATGAAATATGGCACTGCGAATTACTTCATGCCCTTCGGCAGCAAACATCAAATATTGTCGGTAGTCCTTTTACGTTCCGTCTATTACCGGTATACAAAAATTAATAAACATCAAGCGCCTTCGAAAAAGATACACGTGAAATAATACACTGTTTTGTTGATGTGGCAAACGGTTTTCATGTCTGCTGAGTAAGCTAGTAGCAGGAGCTGTAGAGAAGGTACTAGAACATCACAGAAACGGCGGTAAATGTATTGAACCTACCTCTCTTCCTGCCCTTGGGTCTGCCGCCTCGTTTCGGCCCGCTTTTATCGTCTGTGAGTGCCGACGACGTGTGTTCACCTCTGACCTCTCCACTTCCTGCCTGCTCATTAGGTGGAGCAGTGGTAGCGTCGACCTCACTTTCCGAGCGACTACGTCCTACCTCATCATTAAGTGCGTCATCTCGGTGATTCAAAGCCGTCTCTTCATCCACCACAAGATCCGAGGCTTCGGCTAGCTCAACCCGCAGGTTCGACAATTGGTCTGCGGTTTCGGAACCGACCTCTGTTGGTGAGCTGCGCGTTAGATCTTTAGATACCGCTGGAAACTCCTCTTCAAATGACTGTTCGTTACTGGTAGAGTCGCGAGATGTTTTTCTTGGACCAGAATCATCGACGTTGTCACCGGAAGTTGAGGCGTTGTTGTTGCCTTGTAGGTTTTTGTCTTTGATGGGTAGCCCGTTGTTGGTGATGTGGGTGACTGTGGGACATTTCTCTCCGTTGAGGTTCTCTTGGCTTGGCATTAACGGATTCGATTGAGGCTCTACGCGGTCGGTTGCGCACCTGTGGCCATTCTCAGACGTGGAGTTATCCACGTGCCGCGGCAAAATGGCTTCGGGTCTCTGATGATTCTCACTTCCCGGAATACTAGAGTCGCTGGTATTTACGTTTTCCAATTTAGGGATTTCACTGAGAAATTCTGAGTCTGCGTTTCTGGGACTGGGTATTTCAGCCGCCTGCCCTGCTTGTATGTCTTGGGTATCACTCGCAACATCCTCTCTGGTACTTTCTTCTTCACGACCTTGATCGTCTTGTATAGTTGCATCAACCGGATTGGACAGAACATCGTCTCCCATCGGTAATGACATGCTGTCATGCATCGGCTGTTCGGAACTCGCATTTGCAAACCTACATCTTTCGTCCTCTTGCTTCTGATTGGAAGTTGGGTTCTCTTGGGGTTTCGCCATTGGTCCTGATAAACTAGGTTGATCACAAGGTGGACTTCCGTTATCCTGCAGCTGTCTATCACGGTGAAGCCTTTCCGGGACATTAACAACGACGTCATCTTTGGCGTATTCTTCATCCACCACCCTCGCAACAAGCGCACTCATGAAATCTTTCGGGTGCGCCGGTGGGGTCGAATGCACGGACGGGCCACCGTCAGAAATCGACACTGTCAGCGGTGGCGAGTACCTAGAGTGACCGAAAGGCCGAACCTCCTTTGCAGGAGGTACGTCCGCCTCTTTCACCTCTGCCTTTGATGAGAAATAAGCGTTTTCTATCATTCTATCTACAAGATTCATTGCAGATTTGACCTCTCTGTTCTCCTTTAACCCCCTGGCTTGGGGACTCGCGAAGACCTCTGGAATGACAGGACGTTCTGTTCTGTTGGCAGTCGTGCTCGGCCTCCAAGCGGGGGTTTGCTGGGCTGCCGTCGGTTCTTCACGGTCGTACATTTCCTCTATGACGGCGTCAATCAGGGACGGTGGCTTTCTGGAGTCGGTCGCTAGGGTGCCTTGTGATGGCATGGCCCCCTGGCGTGATTCCCGTAAACTGCTGCTTTCGTTGGGATGGTAGACGAACCTTGGTCGCTGATGCATTGCCGCGGAACTTTCCATGGCACCTTGTGGAAGGTGATAGATGGGGGTCGTGTTGTTCGTCATTTGTTGGCTGCCTAAGGCTCTATTTTGTGTAGCCAGGATGCTTTCAGGTCCTACCTCTCTGATGCGAACGACTAGTGATGGATTTGGCTGTTGCAGAGGCTGATTGCTCGGTGTTTGCAGAGCGTCAGGGTAGGTGGAGTTCCGGAAGCCTGCCGTGGCAGTCGAAGGTGGGAGATATCGCGGGTTGACTCCTGGATAAGGGGCGTAAAACCTCTGATGTGCTCCGTTGTCGTGATTGTGTTGCAACGAACCCAGAGGGTACTGCGCCCCATGCGGAGCAAATTGGTACTGCAGGCCATTAGGCGGAGGCGGCATGGTCACCTGTTGACCTCTATGTTGAACTACAGGACCATGGGTGGAGGGGTAAAAAGGAATGGCGGTAGCGTTCGGAACAAATGGGTACATCCCGTCAGCATAACGCTGTGGCTCGGAAGGCTTTGGCAGTAGTTTCTTCATGTCTCTCTTCTTGGGCGGGGCAGAAGACGGTTGCCGAAGTTCCTTAGAGGAACCACTAGCAATAGATGCGTCAATGGATATGTTTCGAGGAGCAACACCGACACTTGAGGTCGTCGCAGCGTCTACAGCCTGATTCGAGTTCCCCGTGGCTTTGACGGTTTCAACTTTGTCCTTCGCCTTCTGAGATGCTTTGTCGGTGATTGACCTCGGCAGCCTCTCGACCAGAACTACGGCATTCTTCAGAAGCTTGTCGGCAATCTGGTCAATTCTCGGGCTGCCACGTCTTCGCGGAGAGTTGGACTGCTTAGGAGGATTGCCGGATGACAGCAGCCTCGGAGGGGATCCGAAAGGAGAGGACGATGTCATTTGGCTTGGGAACATCTGTTCATGACGATCTGCGTCTAAATCTTCGCTAGAATTTATAGATCTTCGAGTTTTGTTGTCGTTGATCCTTTGAGCAGGGGGTTGCAAAGAGTCATCCTCCTTTTCCACGGTAGGACAAGAATCATCATCTTTAGTGCAGGTCTTTCGGCGATCAGAAGATGTGTCTTCGTTTTGTAGGTTTTCCATACAATGCTGCATTGACGCAATGTCATCATTACTTGAGTTAGTCTTTTCAATTTGTCTCGCGTCTGGAGAATCGTCAGACTGGGCAGCTTGGACCCCGTGGTGGGCGGCAGTTCCATCAGTTGAACACTGACAATACTCTGATTCCTCTTCCGACGTTTCCTCCATCTGAGGATACGGGTGAATAGACTCATCGGCACTTGGTATCTCTTCAAGAGATGTTGTTTCTTGAAGAATCCCTTCCCCATCGGATGCGGAACACGTTTGCTGTGTAATTCTCGAATGTCTGCCCACATCTTCATCATTCGCCGACTCCACTTGTGAAAGATGTCCATCATCCTCTGAGCTACGTCTTTCTACATGGTATCTTGACGGACTTTGGTCAAGACCTCCGTCTTTTGGACTCAATCTAGCAGGTTCAATATCCTTCTTTCCTTCCCTTGTGGAAGCTTCTTGAGCGAAGAGAGCATAGTTGTCCTCTTTTGACCGAACGACTTCTCTAGATTCATAGCTATTCATTTTTCCATTTGGACAGCTGTCGTTTTGTGGCGCTTCTTTGGATGTACCTTGACTTGACTTGCAGTTTGGGTTTTTCACGCTTTTTGTTGTGTCATGTTCAGGAACAGCAGCTATTGTCATGTTTTCGTTTGTCTCGTTCCACGCACAATTGGTGGACGTTGCGTCAACTGGGCTCTTCGATACCGCTGGAGCAGTGCTAACTCTACGAACATGGCCGTCTGTCTGATCTATGCCTGACGTATCGTTGTTGCGCATGCTGTCACCGCGGTGTAAAATGTTGGTGCATTCTACCGGTGGTTGTCGTTTAGAATCATTCCCCTGGCTTGAAGAGTTGTTGGAATGGGTAAAGATTGTCGCGCTTACCCCATCTTCATTTCCTTGATCTTTGTCGGAATCACCAGTACCTCCTGCAATACCAGCCTGCTGGTTGGAAAAGCCTACAAGTTCCATCTTCTCTGGCACTTGTTGTATATGATGAGGACGTATCCCATCTGTACATTTGCTGTCGATATCTTCTGTGCCGAAGCGTTGGTTGCTGCTAAACTGATTATTGTCTTGCCATGTCCCAGTTTGATCTGCAGCGCATTCCGCTACATGTGGCGTATTGCAACTTTCGCCCACCGAACTGTTGCTACAATTCGGCGGGTTACTGGAAACAGACTCGTCGCGTTGCTCGTCATCTTCTTCTTCGTCGGAGTTACCTTCATGACCAGAATCTATGCTATCGTTGTTGAAGGTAACACGGTCCTCTGTACTATTGATATGTTCAGTTTCCTCTACAGAACTTTTGTCAGTCTGGTAGGCAACCGTGGCAGTCACAATGCTGCGGTCAATGTTTCTCACACTTCCGTATGCAGACAAAGGTCTACAGATTGAAGAAATTCTCCCTGTGAGGTCAGCTTCGGGTCTATCGCTCAAAGTCGACGATGAAAGTGCCTTGGAAAACTTTGCCGATCCTTTCTTCCACGAGGGCCACTTGAGTTGATTTTCTCCAACGGCGGCATCCTTGTCCTTGTTCGGTAGGTCTTCGAACGATACCCAATGGATGGAAGTAGTCACGACGTCATCGGCAAAGCTTCCCTGGGGTTTACGACCGAACTCGCTAAGATTTGGTCTCACGGAGGCTGCTGTTTGAATCTGCTCGTTGGACCATTGCGACTCTGAAGCTGACGACTCTTCAGATATCCTTTTCTTGAACATCGCCATTACTGATGTCGGGATCCCATAAAGGATGGTGTCGAACTGTTGCCTTCAATAAAGCCGATCTGGGCAAGTTTCATTCCCTAAAGTGTGACAAACGTTTTTTTTTTCAGATGTCAGAAATAAGTATGCTTTTATTTCCCATCCTCTTGTGTATACGAAGTAATGACCCTGGCGTATTGGCCTGCGATCTGTCCTTCTCGCCGCGTTAGCGCTAACCAGCCAATCATACGGTCAAGAAGCAACGTGATTGGCTGGTAACTTTTCAATGACAATATCTGATTGGCTCACATTGTCATTGCTGAACGCACCGAGAAAGACGGATCGCAGGCCGGTACGCCAGGGTCTTTGCCTTACATACACAAGCGGCTGACATGGCATCATGAGAGGATATATCATTTCCTTGATATCATGACAATATTGTATCGTTTTTGTCCCTACACCTCAAAATCACCACCAGATAGAGACTTTCTTTTTGCACCAAAGATACGCCGGTTTAGATGGAACTTTCCTAGTTAAATTGCGGCCAATCGGTACGTGAAAATGTGCCAGTCTTAGCTACATGTAGGTGAAGCGATGACTGTGGCACACGCTAGGCAGAACATATTCCAGTCATTGTACCCTACATGTATTGTACATTACACTCCCCAACAGTGCGCTATAACAACGAAGACACCCACACCACGACTGCATTGAGAGAGCGTAGAGACGTTATTTCAGTCAACATCTAAGAGTGAAATATCAAAAGATTTTGCACAATATACACTTAGGTCCCTGAAGTGATTGTTTTCTCAATATATATGCATAGCAATGAGCCCCATTGATAGCTAAATCACTGCTAGATAAGTGATAAGATTGTATCCATTGTGAGCGATCGCGATCGTGATGTGAAAAAAGGTTGCATAAGGAAATATAAGCGTAACCAAAAACGGGATGGTAACTAGAGCAATGAGGTTAAAACATACAGTACGTACAAACCGAATTAACAAATCGCTTCGGCCAACAACAAAAATCATAACTTTCCTAACAATAAGTATTAAGAAGACTGTAAAGACATAGATACAGTCAACAATTAAGTTATTCATACCCCTCATAAGTTGCTATTGATTTTGATATGTGAAAAATGGTTTTGTTTTTCTTTCAACTACTGTTGCAAGTTAGAAACATTGATCGATGGATATAATTACACCATTTTTGTAGTTGAAATTTTATTGTTCAAAAGCAAATATACTAGTACAGATGTACTTTCTTCATGCCTTCAAAAAGATACATTTTCCGGTATTATATATTCACTCCATTCAAGTTCATAGTCATTATTTTTTTGGATAAGAAACCCGAATTGTTAGTTATTTACAACTGACAAGTATTTTTTAATGGTCCAAATTCCACTAGTGCATCGTATATACCATGTTTCATTGTCAAGAAAAACAGTACATTTACAAGGGTATTCATAATTTTGGACTATGAATAATTCTGTTGTTAACTGTATGATATAATCCGGCCTACGAACTGACCGGTAGTGCTGGAAACAACAAGCATGTTCACGGATCCAACTGCGCAGGTCAAAGGCGAAGGTCACTTGACAGTTCTTGTCTCAACCATGCTTTATACAAGTCCCGATGTATAAGGCCTCGGTCGGTTCGCATAACGATGTCCAGACGTGTTTTTTTATCCTCAGGGGACTTCAACTTTGACCTGCGCATGTGCAGTTGAATCCGTGAACACGCTTATGGCACCCCCTCCCCCTCCCTAGTTATCAAGATAGCTAACGTACCTGCCTAGATACGGTACTGGAAAGGCTCTCTATTTAGACCGTGAGAAAGGTAGGATTCAGCTGCGTCATTGTCTTCTGCTGTGTGCGCTGTGGGTGAAAATGAAAACAAGTTAAGTTAGACCCAACATCGTTATGTCATATCCGGTCTGCTTCCGCTGTTAACGGAACGCACTGCCTGCGCGTGCGTATAGTCCTGTTTGATCGACCGCGTACTAGTGAAAAAATGGATTCTTTGTGTGTGTGTGTGTGTGTGTGTGTGTGTGTGTGTGTGTGTGTGTGTGCGTGTATTTATGTGTGTGTGTGTGTGTGTCTGTCTCTGTGTGTGTCTGTCTGTGTGTCTGTGTTTCCGGATTTTTGTAGTCAGCATAACTCAGGAACCTCTGAATGGATTATGATGACATTTGGTATGTGGGTGAGAGTTGAAAAGAACAAAAGGTCAAGGTCAATTTTTGGCCCTCTGGTATGTGACCTTGGTACTGCAGTAGAACTTCCGTTTAAAAAAAAATCTTTTGACCTGGTCTTGTTTGCAATGGCTTTGCGACTTTCTTCCGTGCTGAAAAACGGCAACGTAAACATATAACTAATAAGCCTTCTCCAAGCTGCGTAGCCACATAATTCTAGTGCCAATTGGCTACTTTAACAGGCTGAAGGTTGAATACATTTGCCTTAATGACATAATACCTGACCCCAATTTAGGGTATCAGCTAAGGGTTGGGACACTGACAGTGATAAATACTTTATATATACACATGATTCACACTCAACATATATTTCCTATATATATAAAGTATAGGTCATATCTGCATCTATAGGAATACGTAAAATGCAAATATGACCTTTATCATGTTTATCATGAAACTCGAACATGCCCTCTACGATGCCCCCTCCCTCGTACACATATCCACAGGACATTTTTCTAAAATAATGTATTGTACATATTACCGATAGCAATGGGCAAACAATCTATCACGTGATGGTTCAGACCACATTTTAGACATAGACACACCCTCGGTTCGCTCTAAGCAAGGCAATGTGCAACTGTTGACCTACATGTAGATGTCATAAACGTACCTCAAATAACCTAGAATTCCCACAATAGAAACGATAAATTACACTTGAAGGATTCAAATCCACGCTCAGATACCGTTGCAGGTGGCAAAAAAAGGCTAGCGGACAAAACAATACCTTCACTGAAGAAGAATGAGTGTGTATTCGCGTGTAGCCGTGAGACTTTTTCATGATGGCGCGGACAAATAGCGCGCCGCTACATTTCTGGTGCAGGTAAATGACCTCTTACACGCGCTTGGTAACGGTGAATGAAGCCGAATTATGTCATTGCCTCATGGTCATGCTAGCATCCGTTGCAGGCCTTCCCACTAGCGTTTTACTAGCGATTTTTTTCTTCATTTTTTTGGGGGGGGGGGGTATCTGCTTGAGCCCCCGTATCTGCTTGGAACCCGTATCACACAGCGATTACCACGATCCCAAGCAGATACGGGGCCCAAGCAGATACCCCCCCCAAAAAAATGAAGAAAAAAATCGCTAGTAAAACGCTAGTGGGAAGGCCTGCAACGGATGCTAGCATGACCATGAGACAATGACATAATTCGGCTTCATTCACCGTTACCAAGCGCGTGTAAGAGGTCATTTACCTGCACCAGAAATGTAGCGGCGCGCTATTTGTCCGCGCCATCATGAAAAAGTCTCACGGCTACACGCGAATACACACTCATTCTTCTTCAGTGAAGGTATTGTTTTGTCCGCTAGCCTTTTTTTGCCACCTGCAACGGTATCTGAGCGTGGATTTGAATCCTTCAAGTGTAATTTATCTCTCAAACCGACTGTTTTCAGCGTGGTCGGATTTATGTAACCCGGCGGATTAATGTTAGTGGGGGTTAGCTGTTGTAAAACAAAACAGCGAGGCGCAAAGCGAATTGTTTTTAGAAGCAAAAGACTGCTGACGACAACAGTACATGTACATATATGAACGTGCTTTTGACAGTTATATGTATATATGAACTTGCTCGTCACGAGAGAAGCTAAACAGGTGTTATTGTATTCAAGAGCCAGTGGTGCATTTTTAAAACAAGCCGGCGGCACAACGTGTGTACAGTACGTGACGAGAATAGATTACAAAGTCATTAGCATGATTGTTTGTAGTGTCATACGTACATACCCAGTACGCCACATGCAGTCGACTGTAACGATACTATATACACAGCTCGCACATGCCCAATGCCAAATCGTGACTAAACTGTGTATTGAACCTACAGAAGGGTCAGCTTCGTTTATTTTATCAACCTCAACGAACTACCCTTCGGCTAAAACTGTGCACAGAATACGTGCAAGTTTTAGGTACAGTTTTAATGACTTTACAAGCCGCACGCAAAGTTTTCTTAAAACCGACCGTGTGAAAAAAAATTGTGATCGTTAGACAAAACGTTCGGGATGTTTATCAAATGTTCATTCCATGTCGATTTAACTCATTTATTCATTAACTTCTCTCGTACCTATATTTATATCGATTGTTTTGTTATGTTTTTGTTGGTATGGCGGCTTCAAAAAGGTGGTAAATGCCTTCTATTGTTATGTTCAAGCACAATAAATTATAAAAAATCGATGAAATGTTGCATCAATGTTATTGTAAAAACAAATATTATTATCATCATCCGTATCATCAATAATTCTTGCCATCTGGTGATTTATGCGGCCATACTGTAAATGCATTTAATTTCGCTGGGATTTAATTTCGCGGTAGGGAGAAAATGGAGTGTTCGCGATGGTTTAAAGTTCACGTTTGAAACAATAGCAGTGCGCTACAGTCATAGGTGGGCAAAAAGTTTCGCGGTGGTTTTGAGTTCGCGCTGAAGCGTTCACGGCGAAAACTGCGAACATAAAACCATTGCGAAAATTTCTGCATTTACAGTATTGTATACACGTGGTATATAAATCATATATACATATAAATCACGTATATGTTGTACGTAAATCATGGTTCAGCTGTCAAGACGACCTCCTTGCCTTTGTGACGGAGTAGTCAACCATGTGTGCAATATGCGCGGATGATTGCAGAGACACCCAGCCCACAGACATATCAATTTCTCATCATCGCATCGATGACTCAACAAGAGTTGAGAGGTCGTTTGACGTGACGGCAGAGTGTTCGGCTCTGGACAAAGTGGTCCCGGGTTCGAATCCTATCATGTCATCGATCTTGTGCCCTTGGGAAAGGCACTATACACAACCTTCCTCACTTTAACACTTAACTCAGGTGAAATTGAGTACCTAGCTAGCTTCGCTTATCGAATTCGAAAAAGAGTAGGGGCCCTTACCGGTGTAAGTTAATCAAAACTTTAGTCTTGTATACCGTCCTTGGAGTCCTCAACGTAATTACGAAGAAGAAGACAAAGAGAAGAGAGATACACATGTCATCTCAAGGTGAACTTGTGTGCAGCGTCGTTAAACAGACAGTGGTACTGATAATAAGATAGTAGTCTCATAGCTTTTTTAGGCCGTAGGGGAAGTGGGTTGTTATCCACTGTGTCTAGCTAGGGCACGGTATTGGAAGGCGGAGCCCATTCCTCTCCTTCCATCGACTTTTACCTCCACAACCGAAGTCAGGTACCCATTTTTACACACCTGGGTGGAGTAAGGAAAGTCATGTTAAGTGCCTTTCCAAATGACACAAACGCCAGGAATCGAACCCGCGTCCTCTCGATCTTGCTTCCACTATCGTAGCCACACAATCGGCTATTTCGTTACTAAGATACAGATACAAATTGCACGAAAATATGCTGCCAAACAAAAACAGAAACGTTGAGAACGGAAAACACTAAAGCCCCTTACACGCACAATTTACGTCTTTTTCGTGGTCGCGCGATATCTAGCTGTCTACGACAAAACATATATAGAGCCCTTTCACACACATCGTACAACAAGTATACGACAAATGCACGACAGAAAATTGGGGAAAGTCGTGAGTGTGTCGTAAGAGACCCAGCTGTCGATTGTTATACTGTCCTAAAACCTTGGCGGGGAGTTTGGAACATGTTCAAATTCTTCTCAGTGTCGTGCGATTCTCTCCCCGTCAGGTCTTGCAACATATCACGGAAAGGACGGGCGATGGTGAAACATTCGTAGGACTGTTTCTTTTTCTGTAAGACGTGCGTAGGACGAACGTAGGAACTTCCAACGATCCTGAAGACCCCACACCACCGAAATATTCCTGGGTTTATCTTGATATAATCGTACGACGTCTTAGGTTATCGCAAGACGGACTTACGATATTGGTCTGACGTGGAAAAATGTGTGACACTGAAATAGGATTGAACATGTTTAGGGCTGCATTGACCGTAGCGCGACAACTGAATTTCACACGACACATATCTAGCCTCCTTCGCGGCCTTTCAAGAGTTTATTGCTGGGGAAGGCTGATTCGCGATTTTCAACATATGGGCTAGGTTCTTAAGCCGAAAAGGTCGTATGTATCTCTGCCCGCTAGCCTCCTTCGCAGCCTTCCTAGCGGGCAGAGAAACAAATTTTCCGACACAAGAACCTAGCCTGCACGTTGAAAATCTCGAATCAGCCCTCCCACTATACTAACAATAAACGCCAGCGCATCATCATAACTTTCTCCAATTACTTCATGCAGACTTGTTGTACGGTGAGTATGGAAGAAAAACGTTCGGATTTTTTGGCACACAGAATATTTCGAAAATTCTTCAACATGTATTTGGACAGCTACACATCCGGAACTGTTACTCTGCATGGTAAACAAGACATTTTGTTAAGCTGGCCTGAACGCTCTTTTTCAGCCTATCCAGTTACATGGGCATCGCGCCCATTCCCACCATTTCCCAATAGTTAAGAATGTAGGATTCACGAAACGTATAACCACCATTAACATTAATCCGCCGAGTCACATAAATCCGCCAGCAGTGTCACTGGGTTTAAGGGATCTCTTGTGCACCCCCAGATATGCACGATTTAGATACATTTATACAGGACTGCATTATATTATACTGGGGGAGGTTGGGTTGAAGATATGTTTGGACGTATCTTTTCAGGGTAGCGGAATTATGCACCCTGGTGGAATTATGTTAGTAGATGTTACGTAGATTTCTTCACATGTCACCGATAACGGTTTACTTCCATTTAGTTCACTCTGCTGAAATAACGGCCCCAACCTTCAAGTATACGACCCCCATGGGAATTATCAATATCTGAATACATGTATACACGTATACGCCTTGATTTGGACAAAAAAAGAGAGCTACAATTTATAGATATATAACGTACATCTAAATTTTAGATACATGTGTATAAACCTTCATTAACATTGATCAACCGGGTAACATAAATCCGCCACTTTGAAAAACATTGGGTTTAAAAGATATTTAGTGCAGCACCCCCAGGTATGCACAGTTTAGATATACAGGAGTGCATCATACTGGGGTCGTTGGGCTGGAGATCTGCCTGGACGTATCTTTTCAGGGTGGCGGAATTATGTACCCTGGTGGAATTATGTTAGTAGCTACATATCCCTGAACTGTTCTAATGTGGTCTTTCCCATTTAAGGTTTATCGCCTATCTTCATTGCACAGACACTAACACTAACAACTCACCTTCTTTCTCCCTCCCTTAAACGACATTGCTAACTTGGGCTGTTGTTGCTAGGATTTATAAATGGTACGGCAATCGCCTGGAGAAATGTATATCTTCGGAGGGGGGACGCAACTGCAATATCCGTCAACAAAATACGCCAACAAAATCCGTCCACAAATCGAGTCAATACGGGCCCATGGGAAAATTCTAGAGCCATATGACTGAACATTAATCCGCCCCTCCACAAGTTGTTGTTTAGTAGAGGGATTGAGCAAAACAAACATATCTATTCCAACAGGCTCTACGCAGCACTATTTCAGTACACACACTGAAGACCTGTGTCTATCACGGGGCGTGAACGAAAGACATCAAACTGGTCTCGAGTGACGGCTGTTTTTGTCGATGTTTTGTCTATATCCCGGACACAACTTGTTTTGCGAAAGCAAAAATTCTAATAAAGCGATCAGCATCCTTATCTTCAGTAAACACGCATCCCCATACTACATTGTAGTACAATGATATCTACTACGTAAAAGGTGATATTGACAAAACAACGTTATCTGATAAGATGTTCGCATTGCTGACGCCAGTGCTAGAATTCCCACATAGCTATTGATAAGTATTGGTACACGTGGGAACCTAAAGACGAAATCTCTCCAAATCATGCTCTCGGGTTAGGGCTTGGTCGTATTTCGTCGTACGATTATCGTACGATTGTGGCGCGATCGCAGAATTGATGGCATTCTTTGGTTTAGTCGTACGTGCACGCGTCGTACAGCCTTCGGCTGTGGTCGTACGCCTAAGGGCTGCCTTAGATTCTTGTCGTCGGTTTGTTGTGTCACAGCCCGTTTGACAGTCGTACGACAATCGTACGACGACTTACGACTAAATTGACAAGTAAACCTAACAGCAGTCTAATTTTGACTTATGATATGTCTCATTGTGACTACTTGAGTGTTTACACCTGACGCTCTACTTACATAAACAATCAAAATGTTTACATTGGAAACCACATGTAAACAATAGTTCCGTTTATAGAAAATACGCGTCATGCATGGTCTGAGACCAATAACGCCTTTTCCCCAGTACATTGCGCTAATGTAAACACACTTAAATAGGAAAAAGGGTAAAAATCCGATACCTGAAGTAAAGTATTGCTGAAACAGGATGCATAGTCAAAGAATTCGAAAACGCAGTCCTACTTGATTCTGGAAATACAATGCCTGCTCTATAAAGCCCCGGGCATCACATGCGTCGTACGATAGTCGCACGATTATAAACTGTCGTGCATGTGTTGTGCAAAATTCTGTCGTCCTGTTACGGAAAAACCTGTCTCGCATCGTCAGCGTTGGCGGTTAGTTCTGTCACAGCCTTTTTGAACATTCTACATCAAAATCCTACGACGGACTACAACGAATGTGAGCGCACCGTTACAAGTCACACAGCCAAGGCACATAAACGCAGTCTTTACAATGGGTCGTCAGGTTCAGCTAAAGATACAATAGTCTATAAACAATTGTCTACAGTTTAAGGGTGCGTACAGACGAGATGTGCCTGTATCTTAGCAACGGGATGCGCAGTTTCAGGTTGGTAAGCATTTTCTCCGGAAGAGATTGTTTCCACTCGCTCCCACTACTATAGAGATTTATTGGTATTCCGTTAAGTATTGATTTAGGACCAGGAGTACTGTAAATGCAGATCTAAATGTTCGCGGTTTTATGTTTGCCGGTTTCGCGGTGAACTATTTTCCACCGCGAAAAGCCGTATTGTGTGACTGTAGCGCTACTTCTGTTTCAAACGTGAACTCAAAACCACCGCGAACACTCTTTTTTCTCCCTACCGAGAAATTAAATCCCCGCGAACATTTCTGCATTTACAGTAGTCGTTATTGAGCAGTGTCTCGCCTTCCAGTACGTAGTTGCTACAAATAAGGCTATGTGGATTCGATTTTATGGATGACATCCACGCGCACCTGCGCACTTCGAATTCAATTTTCGTCCGTTTCCAAAAGAAGGAAATTTTCGAACATATTGTAAATCGTACAAAGTAGCTGCAAAATAAGGAACCATATGCCGTAAATTGCAAAAACAAAAATATCGGAAAACAGCAGATACTAATGCCGTAGAATGCCATAGTCGATTCCAAGGTCAAAGACGTAAGATATGGAAGAACAAAAATGAAGAATCTATTATTTGGTGAATTTGTTAATTCTTCCTGACCACTTATGTAGATTTCATCATGTGAAAGGAACTTTTCGAGGCTAGACATTTTCTTTATTCGCACGCTCGCATCAGTTGCACCGAGACCTCTGCTTGGAAAATATGTACAACTAATCAATTACGGAAAAGAGGTCAGTGACCTCCGACAGAGGTACTGTTATTGTCTGTTTGTATGTGCGCAGCTATAACTCAAGATCTTTTTGATGTTTTTTTTCTGAATTTTGGCATGCGGGTATAATTATGAAATATGAAAAAAAATTGGGCAACGTAGCAGTGTTTTCAGATTTTGGAGAATTATAGATCGACACCCCCATCTTGAAGGTATTGTGGTATAGCACATGGAATTAGCTGTCGTTTGCCTATTGGTAGCCTGTTTGCGCTCACGTGACTAGACGTAAGTATTGTCCGCCATGTTGGGTGTTTAAACCCGGAAGTTGCCGGATGAATTCTAATTTGTATACACAATACTAGTGGCGTCGCATGGTCGAGTGGCCAGGCTAACAAACAAGAGATCACGGGTTCGAGTCCTGACATTCCTTGCTAGAAGTTATATCCTTATGAAGTGCACTTGACATGACTCTCCTCACTCCGCCCAGGTGTAAAATGGGTACCTGACTTCGGTTGGGGAGGTAAACGGCGATGGAAGGAGTAGGTTGGGCTCCGCCTTCCAAGACCGTGCCCTAGACACAGTGGATAACAAGCCACTGCCCCTATGGCCTCAAGGAAATTATGAACACGCATTTGCCTAGTACTTTTTTGTCTTTGATCTAAAAGAAAAAAAGGAGTCTGCTTTATCCTAGAAGGATAAGTGCCACGAGGACAACTCAGAACAATGAACAAAGTTTAACAACGAGTGACCTTTTAAACAGATCAGACCTCTTATCTTATCGAACCAACAACAAATATTGACATCTAAAGTCCTGGTGAAAGAAGCAAGCAAAGTTGTGTGGTCTAAACAGGTTACGTACACTGTGGATATACTTATTTGACGCTATCACACAAGGGCAATTTTGTATGTGAATAATCTATTTTGCCATCATTATCATAAAATGACCATCCGCCATATTTACATAATTGCAACCACTATGTGACTAAGCAATTTTAGACTCAGCATCAAAAAGCTTCACGTGTCAACTTTGCAATTATATTGTCTAAACGATAAACATTATACTGCTTTAATGGTCAAGTGGTACACTATTGTGCTGTATAGGGTTTGAGAAATGGAGAAAAATCCCCAATACTTTGTGGCCATGCACTGAAACGACTTAAATTGCCGTGTAATCTAGATATTATAACCATATCAGTCAAAACACACAATATGGTAACACAATATGGGCGCCCCGAACCCCGCCCTTCCAAATAAAACACTGATCTCCGATTAACGACTAGTGTAGAAGTACTAAACCACATATGATAAGTTTTCAAATAGTACATGATATTCAAGCCTTGCTTAGCTTAGGGCACACAAAAACAAGGTTATCAACACTTAATGAATGAACTTGACAGGACAGATATTACTAACTATTTAGGCAGCAGTTTGAAATTTATTATAATTTCATACACACGCGTATAAAATACAAACATAAGGTACGAAGATATTTGGATTACCCCTTTAGTTATGCCATCTGTCCCTAGCCTGTAAATTTAAACGTTTTTACTGTGAGCAAACGCAAGGGGAATGTCACTGGCCTTTTTCTGCCAAAAAACATTTCACTCGTCAGAGAACGCCGTCACAAGCTTAACTGAAATACTATTAGACGTATCAAAAAAATCCCTAAATAGAAGATATAATAAACAAAACAAGAAAACCACACAAGCTAAAAAGAACAAAGTATGGTTTGACCAACATTGTTGGTCCTTGCGTCGACGATTAAAAGTATTGTCGTCCACACTGCGGAAAGAACCATGGGTTCAGGAAACAAGAATTAAGTATTTTTCAGCTTTGAGAGATTATAAAAGACTTATTAAGCAACGTAAACGGAATTATAAAAATGAGCTACTAACCAAATTGGAAGGACTAAATGAAAATAATCCTAAAGAATTTTGGTCATTATTTAACTTTCTTGACAAGGAAGTAAACGGCAAAAAACAAAGTGGTAGTATAGACCCCAACATTACTAGTAATGAATGGACAGAACATTTCCAAGGATTAAATAATTTAGTGAAACATGATAGATTTGACATTGCTTTCGAAAAAATCGTCACTACTCGTCTCAAACATTTAGATAACAACGCTACAAGCTCCTTAGATTACCCTTTCACAGCACAAGAAGTTCTAAATGGTTTGCAATCACTGAAATCTGGAAAAGCATGTGGTATAGATTCTATCTCAAATGAGATGCTAAAGCACGGGGCAGAACAATTATGTCAACCATTGGTAATTCTGTTTAACACAATTTTACTTAACGGCACGTTTCCATCCAACTGGAATACAAGTATTCTAACACCGATTTTTAAATCAGGAGACAAATCTAATGTTGACAACTACAGAGGGATTGCCATTTCAAGTTGTTTGTCAAAATTATTTACACTTCTTCTAAATTCTCGATTACAGAACTTTGTAGAAAGTAATGATCTATTAGCCGACACTCAGTTTGGCTTTAGAAAAAAGTGCCGAACCTCGGATAATATTTTCATTCTCAAATCACTTATTGAAAAATATATACAAAAAAAGAAAGGGAAATTATATGTTTGCTTTGTCGACATGAAGAAGGCATTTGACAGTGTATGGCGGGATGGCCTATTCTATAAATTATCGAATTATGGTGTTGGTGGTAAATTCTTCAATGTGTTACAATCCATGTACTGTGATGTTAATTATGTAGTCAGACTACAAAATGGTTTGTCAAGTCCCTTTGTCTCCACCTGTGGAGTAAGGCAGGGCTGCAACCTCAGCCCATTATTATTCAATCTCTTTATCAATGACCTGCCGCAATGCTTTGATTGTGATGAATGTGATCCAGCATCTTTAAGTTACAAATCACTAAATTGTTTATCTTGGGCAGATGACCTTGCCTTGATCTCATTGTCCAAAGATGGGCTCCAGAATTGTATAAGTAAGCTGGAAATGTATTGCAACAAATGGAAACTAAGTGTGAATGTATCTAAAACGAAGGTGCTTGTTTTCTCAAAAGGCGCCACAAACATATCATTAAATAAATTCTATATATACGGTAAAGAAATAAACGTTACCGACAGTTATACTTACCTTGGTATTCCCCTGACGTCTTCGGGTAAATTTAAAACTGCCAGAAAGTATTTAAAGACTAAAGCCATGAGAGCATTATTCAAACTCAAGTCACTTCTATATTCTGAAAGAAATATTCCAATTCACTTAGGGCTCAGCCTATTTGACAAATTTGTACGGCCTATATTTTTATATGGAGCCGAACTAACATGTTTCGACCAAACCTCTAAAACAGTGAAATATATTGTATCTAAACAAATTCCTCAATCTTCTCCAAAAAACGTACTCTCTATTCTTTTAAAGAAACTTGGTCTGGAGGATAGTTTTCCTGCAAGTATTAGAAAAAGAGTCTGTTCAGACTCCACCCATTCTTATGTGATTCGTTTTGAGAAAAAAATAGACAAAGATAAATTACTCAGGCTGGCGTCTGACCTAAATTTAGAAAAAGACAACTTAGTAATTGAAAATTTACGTCTTCCTCCACATATACCAGAATTTGATATTATTGATATGAATTTCCATAAATTTTTACTCGGTGTGCATGGAAAATCATCCAATGACGGTATCCGTGGCGAATTAGGAACATTCCCAATCAAGATTAAGGCCGAGATACAAATTATCAAATACTGGCATCGTTTATTAAATTTACCCCAAGATACCCTGTTACGTGAAGCTTACGACGTTCTACATTCTGGTAATCATGACTGGGTGAACCATGTTAATGATATTCTTAACTATAACGGGTTTGGGCATGTATGGACAAACCCTAGACTATATCAGACCGATATGTTAACCAACCAGTTACGACAACGTCTGCAGGATATATATATACAAGAATGGCATAGTTCTATTCAAAACAATTCAAAACTGTCCATTTATTCTGCCTTAAAGACAAGATATGGACAAGAAAAGTATCTCGCAAGCATACATAATTTTGAAATTCGTAGATCAATTACAAAGATAAGAATATGTAGCCATAAATTGAACATTGAAGCTGGAAGGTATCGTAAAATTCCCCGTGATCAAAGGTTTTGTCCATTCTGCCCAAATGAAATTGAAGATGAAAGTCACTTTATCATGAATTGTTCAAGATATAAGGATAAACGCTCAAAGCTATTCACCTTTATATCCGGTTGTTCAAATGAATTCAAAGCGCTCCGTTCTGTCGATAGATTCAATTACATACTAGGAGGTGATAATCCTTACTGTGTACAGATAGGTATATTCATCAAAGAATGTTTGGACATTAGAACAAGCAATGTTTAAGTATATCACATGCGATATTTCGATATGTTGCCCTATCCCATATGATTGTATGTAATCAAACTCATTTGTATGCACTTATTCGTTTGTATGTATGTATGTAGTAGACCTTACGAAAGTCGCTGTGCTTTTGTTGTGTCAATAAAGATCTCTCTGTATATAAGGTCGTCAGTGGGCAAGGTGGTTATTTGTATGTACTGTGAAGAGTGGGAGGGGGGTGTTACTAGAAGGTCATTTTCATGGACGACCTTTGAATGAAGTAACACCAGTCATGCATGTGCACTGAACAGTTCGTAAATAAACTAGCATGACCAGTCTTTTGTTTACAACCGAGACCTCAAACACTCTTATGTCAAAGAAAGCTTAGAGAACAATAGACTTCAACGCCAGGGTGGGCTAGCCATAGGTAATGACATCATCTTATATAATTCCGACCTATTGACGAACTTAAGACAAACCTTTGGACGGAACAGGTCCCATAGCTGACAGGTGCCCTCCCCACGATAGACCGTCCTTGTATCGAGAGAGACTTGAACGTTGATCTATTGTCTACGGCGCCCCAGTTTCACGCTAGATGGTACGACGGCGTCGTAAAACGACGGGAAGGCCTTCGCGGAATTGGCAGAGTTATTCGCGCTTGACACCGTCTAGTTGTTTGGGATGAACGGTTAAGTTATACATGCGCTCATGCAAACAAAGGCATGTCAGGTGGACAGGTTTTGTTTGTCTTGGTATGCACCGTCATCCGGTCGCCGGCGAGAGCACGGACTTTGGCACAACGCCAAGCCACGTAGCTTCGATTAACGCTACGGTAAACGTACACTGCCTGGCATAGGTGGTTGCGGAGGTGATTAAGCGAGCATGACTGACTAGATGCGATTGGAATTAAAGTATAAATTACTGTCCTATAATGTAGGTCGACTCTGCGAAGGCGTGTGTTATAGACCTCCGACCTCTACTTGAGGCGAAGGTTCAGAGTCTTGTTTATTTTGCTGAACCTTTCGCCTTAAAGGTACTCATCTAGTACTTTAAACTTAGCACTGTGTATGCACATACTGTGATATCGTACCTACATGGCATCTTATTTAGTTGCAACATTTAAACAATACAGTACAGAGTGCAAGCGGTGTGGCTTATATCAACGGTATAAGCCTCTGGTAAAATGGCTAGACAAAACTCCCATGATTTGTTTACTCACATAAGACTGACTATTTTAATACCATTGTTTGTTTGCGCTTCTCTCCACGCAGAGGCTGGGTTTCGGCTTGCTTTTAAAACGTATTTTTAGGCGTTTTTGTCGGGATTTCGATTTTGCCATGGTATCTTTATGTCTTTTCTTTCTTTATGATTTGAGAAATGAGATTTTTCGGACATTTTTCTAACAGCTTTTCTTCTCCAGTATTGATTTGCAGTGATAGACTTGAATATACTGTAAATCAATATATTTTCGCGATGACTTAATTTCGCGGTAGGAGGGAAAAAGAGGCATTCGCGGTGTTTTAAGTTCGCGGATGAAACAATTCTGCTGTACATCAGTAATTCAACGGAAACACATACTGTAAATGCAGAAATGTTCGCGGTGGTTTTATGTTCGTGGTTTTCGCGGCGAGGGTTTCACCGCGAACTTAAAACCACCGCGAACATTTTTGTCCACTGATATATCAGTGTGTGACTATAAGGTCCAATAGCACTGCCGCAAACTTAAAACCACCGCGAACACTCCATTTTCGCCTTAGCGCCAAAATAAAACCCAGGCGAACTTAAATGCATTTAAAGTATTTGCGGTGTCATAAATTCGCGTTGGAGAGGTCACAGCGAAAATGAAACAATATCAAACTAATCAAGATTCCCAGTATATGATGTGCTGTAGACAAGAAGACCCAGAGCCGTACCCTGTTGTTTTGAACAGGTTTACGCCACTGTAATTCTTGATTTGTTAACTGTAAATTAATTTAACTAATTTAACGGTCACTAGTCAACCGCTAAAATTGCATCATCAGAAATATTTGATGACCAACATTTGAGACAGTGATGTCTGTTCCCACCGTTAACATGAAATGCAGTGAACTACTCCCTTTTCCCCCAACCGCCAAAATTACCGACCGTCATATTAAAGTGATTTACACTATCTATGTATGCTGCTGTAAAACTAGGAAGAAATCTGAATATAAAGCTGCTTAACGCTTCGAGAGAGTAGGTGATCTCATACAAAAAGATATCTAGATGTTTTTTTTTTTTTTTGGTGAATTTCTCGCTAAGTCTGTCCAAGTTGTTCTGTTTGTGCATTTTTCTGCTGCCCTACGGGGCCAACTTTGGGCTCAGGTTAAGCCAACCTTCCCATCCTGCCAGTCTCCGGTTACACCATATTTCGCCTCGCATCCTGTCATTCTACAATATTCAAAAAGTTACTGACACACACCAAGACAAACAAACAAACAAACAAACAAACAAACAAACAAACAAACAAACAAACAAACAAACAAACAAACATACAGACTGAATACAATACCTCCGTTTCCACGGGGGTAATGAACTCAGACGTTGTGTGCAGTTCAATTCTCTGAAGCGTTGTATATGTATGAGTATCCACGAAAATACCAACAAGAATTAGGGACAGATCACTAATGGTAAAGGGGGAGTTGCAGTGAAGGCGCGCGGACTAAATAGAAAACGTAATTGACGGAGAAAACAAAACAAGTTCGGACAAGGGGACGTGATCACATGACAAACTTTGACCATGCTCAAAAACAAGCATTCAGGTAGCGTACCGCGTCGTCCAGTGGTTATAGCTAGTGACCCTGCCTCTGGAACTAGAAGCCGTGAGTTCGAATCCCGGTTGTGTCGCTCACCGGCGGACATGCACGGTACTGGAAGGTTCGCAGAAGTTGAGTCATGGTCCCTTGTTCATTGTGGAAAAGAAATGAGCTTAGGGGCAATTCCCCGGTTTCAATGAACCTGTAACTACTATACATAGTGTCCACTGATAGTGTCTGTCTTCTCTGTTACGATCAGTAGAAGAATAGCTCTTCAGTGAGCTAAACTGGATGGAGATCGCTTTCACGATCACTTTCATGAAAAGGTATAGAGCTGTCTTCCACTTACGTCAGGTTCCTCCCAAAGGGACGAATTATTAATTAAGGGTCGTAATTGAATTAAGAGGCCAGGTGAAAATAGGGGACATTTACACAAGGTCGAAAACTCCAAAGTGAAAAACAGATGACCTGCATTAACATTAATCCGTAGGGTTACACAAAGGGTTACACTTTGAAAAATTTCTAAAAGTGCTAGTGGGTCTGAGAGATCTCTAGCGCAGCACCCCAATGCATGCACAGTTTAGATATACAGGAGTGCATTATACTGGGGGCGTTGGGTTGTAGATCTGTTAGAACGTACCTTTTCAGGGTGGCGGAATTGTGTACCCTTGTGGAATTATGTTAGTAGATGTTAGCAACAGAACACAAAACGTTGCGCGAAAACGTTAACATTTTCAACCCTCTACGTACCGGTCTAACGTTATCAAGTATTGGGCGTCGATCCTGTAACAGATATATAGATATAGTCACTTCCGCGAATTCATTAGTATCAGCGGTATAATACAATTGACGTACTTTGATGTAACACAACTACTGCTGTTAGGCACAATAAGCATAGTTAAGCCGTATCGTTAAAAAATACCGGAAGGAACAAAGGCAGCAAAATCCGCTTCGCGTACACATAAGCCTGGATCAAGTATTCCAGGAAGAACTGAACTTTTCCGGGATTAAACAAGGTTCAACCACCTAAATACTACATCATAGGAAGAGAATTCTTTTCCATTCTAAGATGGTGAAAGAGTCTGTCAAGTGGTATACTGTAAATGCAGAAATGTTCGCGGTGTTTTATCTTCGTGGTTTTCGCGGCGACCGTTTCACCTCAAATTTAAAACCACCGCGAACATTTTTGTCAAATACTGTTAGTAGCAGTATGTAACTATAGCGCTGCCGTGAGCTTAAAACCACTGCGAACACACCGTTTTCGCTTTAGCGCGGAAAAAACACACGTGAACTTAAATTCATTTACAGTAAGTTACAGATGGTCAAAACATAACCTACCATCTAAACTGCTGTACAGCCATAACACTACTCTTTACCTTGTGCTGGATCCACGAAATCGAGATATTTGATAACATGTTTGTATCAAGTAGGGAACGCATGTGACGTCATAGAAGACGTCATTCCAGAGGCTTAGATACCATATTAGGTGTAAAGTACGGGACCGGGGCCACAGGTGTTATACCGCATGGTGGGTTTTGTAGACGGATAAGGCGAAATAGAGACTAAGCTGTGTTAATCTGTCGGGGATCTTGTAAATTAAATTAAAGGTGCTCTATAGCTACAGCACGCTCGCATTCGAAGGTACGAGTGTTTTAAAGCATGCAGGCTACGACAGAATCAACCGACAAGGATTTATTTAAAGGCAACCACAGCAATATCAGGGCCAAAAAAATGGGGGAAAAATGCTGAAATCTTTATGGTAGTGACATTTAGTAACATTGTTTAGCACATTTGCGTAAAAACTCATACTTTTAGGATTTTAAAGGCGCGCAAAATCGTGCCGTGCGATGATCCCCTTAGTTTTGCGAGCCTACAAAAACTCCGGCAACGATTTTCAATGAGTTCTCAAATCACAACAAGATCGTATTTTTGCATCATGGACGTTGCTATACATTGTGATAGTGTTGTTTTAACTAACCATGTATAAAAATGACTAAATAAATTGACTTTCAAATTCCAATTTTTTGGATCGTAACAAGAAAGCTGAATTTTGTGAGACAGGTGCACGACTATCCCAAGAATGTCCTCAGTCTGCGATCGTACGACAGTCGTACGATGATCGCACGACTAATGTGAGCAGGGTCTAAAAAGGGAAAAGGGAGGCACAAGACTACTCATCATCTTCGACTTGTCTGACTGCTTTGATTTCTATCAAACCTGTTTCTATTTATGTCCCGGGAAGTGTTTATCATACCACTAGGCAGTAACCAAGCAACCAGAAGCTAAACCTCTGCTTGGAGAGTAGCTAATTGGGCCCAGATTGTATAACACAGGCTACCATTAGGCAAACGACGGCTGATTTAATGGCCTGTACCACACTACCATCAAGATGGGGGTGTCGATTAATATTTCTAAAAAAAACCTGAAAAATGCTGCTACGGTGCCCAAAATCGACATGTAGTATTGGGACCCCAGTAACTACTAACAAGCCAAAATTCATACAAATCCATCAAAAAGATCTTGAGTTATAGCTGCGAACTCACAAACGCAGACAAAAACAGTACCCCTATCGGAGGTCACTGACCGCCTTCCCGGGGGTAACAGTACCCCCGTGGGAGGTGAATCTCCTTACCGGAGGTAATAAAGCACCAAAAGGTGTATCATTAAAAAAGAAAGAGATGTCCTGACATTTTAGGAAGTATACTAAATGTGTCTCAATAGGAATTCTTCCCCAGTTGACTTCACATTTGGCATGATAGCCAACACGAAGATGCCTGACCCAGTTATTCGCTGGCTCATTGGTTATGAAGTGACCAATCACAGGGCGGCATTTTTTATTTCGTCACTTTAAACGCTGGGTACTAACTCTTTTGTCCGCTTAACATTTTAAATACAATATAGTAATGTGAGCGACTGTCGTCACGTTTTCTCACTCACTCATGAGTGATGAAATTTGTGAAAGGGTCTTTCGCATGACGAAATAGTGGCCAAACAGGTTTTTAAGGGGTGTGTGCCTTCTAATTAATGTAGTGGCAACCGCCCCAAGGGATGTCGTCCAGTTGTCCTCGTCCCGACGTAAAAGAGAAGAATACATGCCGTGGTCACTTCATGCTGTTGTTACCGCAAGTGACCCCGACAAGAAAAGAAAACATAACAACATCTGAACTGACAAGTGACCGAACAAGCACGTTGTTAGCCACTTAACTAACTGTCCAGTCGCTAGGATAAAACACCAGCTAGAAAAGAACAAAAATAACGTAAAAACTACGTGCTAAAATATCTAGAAAAAAAAAATAAAAAAGAACCAGGGTGACACGATTTCATATTCCCATGTTTCTTCAGATTGTGACGATTGAAAAAAGGTGCTATCAAACATAGACCCTTTAGGCAACTGGCATGTCGATATTTCAGTGTACAGGAAACGTTTCCTTGTAAAAAAAAAAAACACGGTACAAAGACAGCATAGCCACTGTAGCCCCACATAATATACGCATTGAAACTGTAACCAATACGTACATTGGTCGCTTCAAAAAGTTTTCGAAGACAGACTGGTTGCCGTTGTTCACGAGATACAGAACCAAAGTATCTAGTGGGAAGAGAGTGTCAGCCCTTATACAGAAAAGAAAACTAGCTCACCTGATAAACGTATACCGTATCCACAAGCCAGCCTCTTCTCTACATAAAACCAACAGGTCTATTCTCTTCTCGAGCAGTGCTAAGAAGATAGCTATATCGAGGAGAGGGTCGTTCGTTTCCTCGCGTAGTTACAGAGCCATGGCGCTTGTCTTGCGACACAACAAAGCTACTTATATATATTGCTTTCGTCACATTTTGGATTCGCCCTCGGGGGATGTTGGCTTGATCGACCGGTCGGACATCTATGTAATAACATTCCTCAGTACTTTGCGGGTAACCATGCGTGTCGACATGTCTGTCATATAGCTTTGCTAGATAATGAGGCGGACAAAGAACAATGGGTAGTGAGAAACTGCTCGGGGCGACTGCGCGCAAATGGGTGAGAAAATATGTCGCCGAGAGAGGTTTGTCTGGATGTGTGTCTGGGTGTCGTGAAAAGATCCTACATGTACGTCGACATGTAGCGAGATACATACGTTTTTTTTGTGGTTATAGCTCCAAAAGATTACAGAATTAAGGTACACGTGTCGCCGTAAGTTTGTGAGATCTTTCATTTGTAAAACCACAAAGCATAATCGCAACAAAGGCCAATGGTAATTCATGCGGGCCAAAGGTACTTGCTGTTGACATATACGGGGCCAAGGCCAAATGTAAACAACAGTCTCAAGGACACTTGGAACCAGATATGTCTTTCTAAAGGGACAACAACAAAGAATAGATCTAAAGTTGTCACAGCCAATTAGAGGGACGTGGTTGTCTTGTGGTTGCTCAGAATCTAAAGGTCATGGGTTCATCCCTTGGGAAAGGCACTTAACATCTATTTCCTTACTTGAATGGTATCGAACATATTCATGATGTAGATGCGAAGACTCCCCATCATACAATACCTGTGAAAGGGTTGAAATGAATCGACATCGTGGAACGTTGATTTTCTGGAAATACCGGGTCACTTAAACGACGGTTTGAATAGGAATGGAATTTGTTAATTGTCTGTTTAATTACATACCCTGTAATCAATGGTCTTCGATTAAGATCACTTACTTTGATCAATAGGTAATCACATGGAATGTTGGAATGTGGCAACCCTCTTGGTGTTTTGTTTGTTCGTTCGTTCAGACCCTTGCAGTTCCTAGTGGCACATATGGCAGCACGTTGCTGTTTCAGGAGCAGGAAATATTTCTACAGGGAAGGGTTGGTAGCCCTTCCCCCCAATTAACGTCCCTTCCGAAAGACGGGTGCAGTCCCAACCGAAATGTCCTGACCCAGGGGGCTCCCAGTTAGCAACGTATTGTAACCAGGAGCTCAACTGTGAGGCTGCTACCAGTTCAGCTACAGGGACATTCCTTTCATTTTGTTTAGGTGAAGTAAACAATGGATCAGTGTAAAACGGTTTGACACTTCAAACTGGTCCGTAAGAGTTAAGGTATCGCATAGTATTATTGCAGTACATTTAATCAACGCTTCATAACGTTATCTTTAAGCAACTTACTAAAGATTACAATAACGATTGATTACACAAGATAAGTCGCATGCTAGAGCATCATTATGGCGAATCTTACACGACGTGTCAAAGTCACGTGACAAATTATCGATTCGAAACGTCACGTAATGAGAGAAACACGTTTTCGGATGGATAAATGGTTTTTGAGAAGACATACGTACAGAATGCAACTATGGCAGACAACGGGCTGAGTTGATATCAGACGTTACGTTTAAGATCACTTGACCAGTGGATAAAAAAATTACGATAAACAAAGAATGAAATATCAAAAGAACGGCTTGATTACAAGCGATGCACTTGACAAAAGGCAAGGTTTCAAAATTGAGACTTTTGAAATAGTTCAACTACTTGTAACATGTTATTATATATAATATGAACAATTTTGAAAATGTAGTAAGCGGGTTTAAAATGGATGACATTTCTGTGGAGTCTGTTTTTTTACACTTTTTTTCATTCGTGTGTATAAGGGGGGGTTATTGCTAATGGCTAATGGTCTTACTGATGACCACTATGGTCCCCCCCCCCGCACACGCACACACGCACGCACACGCACACGCACACGCACACGCACACACACACGCACACACACACACACATACACACACACACACAAAAACACACACACACACACGTGTCGTCAGACATAATGTGTGCTCAAACATTGATGTTATCAGCATCCTAACAAAAGACTAGCTGCAGGCCCCACTGCGAACGCCAGGGGACACTGCTGGACTGCCATTTTTTTGTCAGGTGGTAAAAAGTCATAAAAATGATTGGGATATTATATCTATATAGAATCCTCCTGCATTAGAATCTCTGGTTGGTCGGCATATTCAGATCACATCATATCATATCATATCATATCACATCATATTATATCATATCATATCATATCAAAAGTTTGTATTGAATATAATGCTGATCCAACCATGGAATCGAAAAGGTTCCAGCGAATGATCATGGCATAACTTATAGTATAAGCTACTGGTAGATCTATATCCTTTTAAAGTTTGAAAGGACGTTAAGTAAAACGGCACAACATTGCAATCATTTTCTAAAGCCCCTGTCACACAAAGCCGATAATTTCCCCCGAGCTTCTCCATACTATGGTTGGGAGTTAATCGTGGGCAAGGCTGCCTATAAGACTTTGAAATCGTTTTGGCCAGCCGACTATAGATCTAGAAAAAACAAAGTCGGGACAGTCATCTTGTGCTTGGATGCGATCAGAGGAGCGAACTCGAGCTAGAATAGAATGGATTCCAGGCTACTCCCAACCCAGCACCGATCTTGGTTGGGGAGGTGTCGGGAGCAAGTCGTGGGAAGGTCCTGAACGTGTAACGGAGGCTTAGCAAGATTGTCAGATGCTACCGCCATTCTAGATGTAAACAACTAAGCGAGTTACGTTAAAATTTCCCTTCCGGGCTCGTCGGTTAATTCTCATTGATGTACCATCAAAAGGCAATGATCAAACGAAACCGCCTTTACCCCAAAAGTTGATTTCGTTTGAAATGAAATGGTAACGAATGCCACGTAAAAGTAATAAACGAATGTTTTTTATTGCTTTTTGAAGAGCGGGAGATCAAAGGAACGTGATATAGCTCCCGGGCGGCGTGCGTCGCCACGCATGGCTAACTGATATCATAAAAACCCGGGGTGCTGGGAGTTTTCAAACGAGCAAGGTACCCTGTGAAGTATAAAGCGGTGCTTTGGTCGAGAGCATTGTCAAATTTAATGTAGTTAGAAAATACATCTGCAGTGTGCTGGGCTAAATTGGATAAAACGAATGTGTGTGTGGCATTTCATATAATCAGTTTCGTCATGACAACGGTTTTCTGTGGACACCATGACGTAACCAGAAAAAACAACCACTTCATAATAAGCCGGCTCACGGTTTGATTTGCGCATGCGCAGTGTAATAAAAATCGGCTAATCTGCAAGTTACGGGCCCCTGAGATAGAAGCGTGTCTAGACATGGTATTAAGATGTAGACAAGAATTGTTTACAAATTAGGGGCCTTCATCTTTTAACTCTCGCTCACGCGCAGTGGAAACCTTGAACAGGCTTATACGTGACTCTACGTCTACCCGCGCGCATGTGCAGTCAGTGAAATGCTCCATAATGTATTCGCAACACGTAAACACGTATTAGAAATTAAAAAAGAAGAGTCTATCGTTCGTTCCTTCAGACCCCTGCTGTGCCTAGTGGCACATAAGGCAGCAAGTTTCAGTAGCAGGGTATATTTCTAAATGGAGCGGTTGCTAGCTCTTCCCATTCTTATAATTACGTCCCCTCCGAAAAACGTGTGCAGCCCCACCCGGGATGTCCCAAACCTAGGATTGAACCAAGGTCTCCCAGTTACCAACTAATTGGAACCAGGAGCTCAACTGTGAGGCTGCTACCAGTTGAGCTACAGGGACATCCGGACCTAAAGACAGTACATGAAATTGGGAAAAGCAAGTAGATGCTTTTATGATTATGTATTCCCTTTAGTCGCCGTATCCATATTTCGTCGACACCGTGATAGAGAAAATAACTTGTCTCACCTGCTCTTTCATTCAGCCCGCGAATGATGTTTTTCGGCAGAGTCCGTACACTTGGGACATGTAGGGCACTGCTGGAGAAGGATAAAAACGAGAGGTATTTTTAGTGGTTGTGATAATTAAAAAGGTTCATGAAAGGCCATCTTACTGCCATCTGCGACACTACACTGCGAGATTTTTACAAGTAGCTAGATGTGAGACCAACCTGGTATTTTGGGTTACATTTCTAAGAAAGATAAAAAAGAAAAAGCACACACATTGTACTGCAGCTATAGGCGTCGCTGCTAACAGATGCGGCCCCAAACGTTAAGTATTTACACATATATACATAGAGTAAGTTAATGAAACGCTTGGTTGTGAACAGAGAAACTGTTATCCAGTGACCTTATGATACCTAATGAAACTTTTCACGGAGGTTCCTCAATCAACAGTTTAAGTTGCATGTCGTGTATCTTCCTAACTTTTAGTGACAACGTTACCTGCACACTGCAGCACAGTCTCAGTCACCTTCGCTCAGGCTAAGACATTTGAAGAACAGCCTCCTTTCGGCTGGCACTCTGCACGTACGTTGTGTTGACTAGCGAGTACGCTGTAAAACAAGAAGTATATATTGTGAGTACACTTTGAAGCATGCAGCAGCTCCCTTGGAGTTAAGAACTCCGTTGCACGCGTGTAGACACCTTCAATGACATCGCAGCAATGGTTTGCGATTCCAATTAAATATAGAATAGGAGATATCTCGTGACCGTGGGAGCTCCGGAGGTAGAAGACTCCATTAGAAATTGCTATCGGCGATAGAAATGCAGCGATATCATTCAAGATGTTCAAGACCTTACCTCGGCCACATTTCTAGAAGACATCGAATAGGCCACATTCCGGGGACGGATACATAGATTGCTATGCTCAGTCCACGCGTCCCTAGCTTCCCTAGCAAATCCAAACGAAAGGATGACAACGAAAAAACAAAGTGCAGTTCGTTATCTTCAAAAAGTAGCCCCTGTGGATCTTTTGCATAAAGGAAGAATAGGGAACGTAACGAAGCTTTGAAAGGGAATTCTTCATACACGAAGCCTCCTTGACGATATCGCTGCTAGGCAACAGCACAACACGTACAAATAGGCTACTGAAGATGATTCAGGCTTACAAGGACGGTTTAATTAGTACCTATTATAGCTCAGAATCCTTGGTAGTCACCCTGCAGGTGGTAATGACAACTGACAGATATGAATGTGTCCTCCTCGTGCGAGCAGTTAATAACATAATTGAGAGGTCCACAGGTGACAGGAAAGGAACGCAAATTAGATCCCAGGGGATAGTTCTCAATGCAAATCTTTTAACTTTTGTGCAGATTTGAACAGTTTGGAGAATCGTGGAACTGTAAGAAATGCAACGAAAATCGATCACTGCTGCAGAAAGCAAAGCCAATGATTAACTTAAAATGTGGCGTTTTGTGATATATGGTGTAGTTCGAATCGGATAATGGGGTTGTAATTATTGCGAGGCACTAAAAAAAAGAACACATCGTATCATCTTCCGATCAACGTTAAGCCTTCCCCAAAATGGCTACCAATTAGAAGAGTCCTGATTGACCAATCACCGACGATCACATGGAGGTCACGTGATCGAAGCAGTTGGTCAGTCATCAAGAGGAAGCTCTTATAGAGATCTGAAATGTGGCGATTTTCTATCTGCAATTTCGTGTTAGAAAATTGTCAAATTTGTCATAATGTTCGGTTTTGGTTGCAATGTAAATCAAAGAATCGATAAACACATATTGGGCCTACATTTACTTTCTTGGTGAGCTGAATGTTAATACCTTCTGTGTGTTAATACCCTTGTGTCCGAATAAACGCACGCTTAACAGTTGAAGTTTTAAAGGGGTGTAAATCACATGCCACCGTCTACAAAAGACGGTATTTGCCAGGTGAGACGTGTTAGCTTGTGACAATCATTCAGGACACGGGACGTTTGTAGTAGTGGGAGACCTTGAATTCTGCGGGTACAATTGTCACAAGCTAACACAAGCTTCCAAGCTTGAAGACACCGGCACAGGTAATTAGTGAGAAACCTATGTATACGGTTAGGAAACTTCAGGTTTCACCAACGTATCCAAGCTTGGAAATTTGTGACAATTATTGACGACGAGTTGTATGCACGAGTTTCCAAGCTTGGAGACACTGGGCACATGCAAGTAGTTGGAAAACTATGTATTCGGTAAGAAAACGTCAGGTTTCACCAACGTAAAACTATCCAAGCTTGAAGCGTCGAAATCCATCCTTGGACTCTTCGCTTGTCATATTGTGCGCACGAGTTTCCAAGCTTGGAGACACAGGCACAGGCTACTAGTAAAAAAACTATGTATTCGGTAAAGAAAACTTCAGGTTTCAGCAACGTATCCAAGCTTGGAAACTGGTGGAAATCTGTCCTTGGACTCTTCGATTGTCATATTGTGCGTACGAGTTTCCGAGCACAGAGACGCCGAAACAGGCAACCAGTGGAAAACCTATGTATACGGTAAGGAAACTCCAGATTTCACCAACGTGTGCAAACTTGGAAAATCGTGGAAATCTGCCCTTTTGTGCAGTGAAAGTGATAGATAAGTGAACAGATCAAAGGGAAGGATGTTCTTAACACCAGCTGACGTTTCAGCACCCAGGACGAAGCCAATCCCCTAAATCCGCCCGTAAAGCCGATCGAGTGGCATTGACAACATCATATGACTAAGGCCATGTTGATTCGACTATGTGGATGACACACCATGGGAAGCCCAAATCTAATGCGAGCGTTCGGGAAAAGTTTGCCTTCATTATGAAATCTAAGGACTCTCACGACTGGAAGATTGAACACATGACTAAACACACAGAGTATGCTATATCAAACACTACAATATTCATTTTTGTTCTTTGACTTTGAAATTAACTTTGGCATTCAACGACATCAGTTTTGGATTTCCATTTTCCGATTTTTTTTCATTTCACGTCAAACGTTTTCTCATTTTGCAGCTGCTTTGTAGGATATACAGTAAATTTGAAACCTTTATTATAGAAACGGACGAAATTTGATACGCGTGGATGTAATCCATATACTTGAATCAACGTGGCCTAACGTGCTGAACCGGGTTCTTTTAGGCATGAGATTTGGCTAGCAAGAGCGATGGAAGAACGAATATCAGTATGGATTCACGATACATAAAAACAAATATTCACTATCTTTCGTCATTGACTTCAAATTCTTTTCAGTATCTGACGAAAGACAATGGATGCTATCTGAAACATCTGACTGTTTGAAAATTCCGTCCAGCTGCTTGTAGTAACTTTTGTGTTGTGTACCTTATCACCTGAATATCTAACCGCCATCGACGTATCAGCATGGATTCTTTTATATTGCTGTACTGGTGGGGTGGTTAGCATACTTACCGTTGGTTTTAAATTAGTGTCAAACCCTACTCTTCTTGAATGATCACGAGTTACACGCAAACGTGTGCTGATCAAGCAAAGACCTCTACATGTATTAAGTGGATTTCAATGCTAGGTTAAGCATTCAAGGCGTTTAAGCCCCCCTTTCACTGGACCCGCGGCACGCTGGCGGAGTCGCTGCGTTCTAAACTGGATTTGTGTTACCCTCGACTTCATAATGGGAATATCATTCAAAACGTACAAGTATGACAAAAAAGACAACAAAACACACAAATTAGAGCTTAAAAAAGATTCGTCTTTTGTCGTTGAAATTCGTTGAGTGTTTTGACAATTCGATCGGCAGCAGCAACGCCGCCAGCGTGCCGCGGGTCCAGTGAGAGGGGGGGGGGCTTTAGCTGGAACGTATGGACAACCTAACACCTAACGGACACAAAGAAAAAAGCAAAACTATAATTCGATATCGAATGATGTAGAAAAATATGTCATTTGATAACCATCGCTTTGAACTGTAACGATATCAGACATGGTGTAGCTAAAAATATCATTCGGCGGGCTCAAGAACACAACATGACGAACTGGAATGTTGAAAATCACTTCTTCTAGGAATTGGAGTCTGGGATGGATTAGTTTTGAGAACCATACGTGACATGCAACGGTAACGTCTGCTAACGTGTGGGGCTTGCTTCAAAAACACGTACGGCTTTGAGATAGCGATATTATAACATGCTGTTCCACGATCCGATTCCCAACAGATTTTACCACAGACTGTCTGGTTAGCACTACAATAAATTGAGTGAGAGATCGAAAGAGGTGTGCTTTGACTGACACGCACACAAGCACACGCTAATACTGACTCGCTTTCATTGCCGTACTCAGAATATTTGACATCGTATTATCAGCGTTTTTTTATGAAACGTCTATCAACTGTGCACAGTTAATGTATGCAGAAAAATCAACAAATTCACGTATAATCTGGAGAACACTCAACGTACAAATACAATGCACGACATGAGGAAAGGCTGCACATACGTATGCAGTACATATAACACCAATGCAGAAGGCAATAATACAGTAAGACAACAAATACAAACCTCTTTGTCCGACTTCCTGACATGATAAGGCACAGTAAAGCTGATGTAGGACGTCTCCTAATCATGACATGTACCGAGTATATCATGCCCTCAGCTAGCGGCTCACGTTCTACGAACGGGGGGGGGGGGGCGCTCGTCAACCCGTTTCCCGGGAGACCGATCAATTCACTCACGTCACCGATGATGATGTATCCAATGACACTTAGTAGAAGGGTTATAGAGGTCTAAATGCCGTTCAGGGAATGAAGGGGTGGGGGCGTTTGTGTACATGACGTCACCGATGATGATGTATCAAATGACACCTAGTTGAGGAGCTATAGAAGTCTAAATGCTGTTTAGGAAATGGTGTGTGTGTGTGTGCTTGTGTGTATTTTTGTGAGTTTGTGTCTGTGTGTGTGTGTGTGTGCATGTGTGTATGTGTGTGTGTGTGTGTGTGTGTGTGTGTGTGTGCGTGTGTGTCTATATGTATGTGTGTGCATGACGTCACCGATGATGATATATCCAATGACACTTATAGTAGAGGGGCTATAGAGGTCTAAATGTCGTTCACCACATGAAGTGTGTGTGTGTATGTATGCATGTATGTATGTGTGTGTGTGTGTGTGTGTGCGTGCTTGTGTGTGTAAGTGTGTATGTATGTAAGTGTGTGTGTGTGTATGTAAGTGTGTGTGTGTGTGTGTGTGTGTGTGTGTACATGACCTTACCGCTGATGATATCATATCATATTATCCATTGACACTTATAGTAGAGGGGCTATAGAGGTCTAAATGCCGTTCACCACATGGTGTGTGTGTGTGTGTGCTTGTGTGTGTGTGTGGTTGACGTCACCGATGATGATATATCCAATGACACCTATAGTAGAGGAGCTATTGGGGCCTAAATGCTTTAGGCCTACGGGGACGGAATGAGGGATACGCGTGTACGTGTGGACATTTATACCTGTGTGGGCGTCCCGCCCAATTAACTAGGACAAGATACACGACTTCAAGGCCTTCAGGGAGGTGTCAGAAATCAAAGAAGACGCCCGGAAAAGGAGAATGATGACCAGAGGGATCTGTAGGTGCATCAGAATTATAGAGTAGCCTCAGCAGAACATCATCATCATTATCTAAACAGAATGAATAAGAGTCGATGAAATGAAGAACGATATCTGGATTAGTTGAAAATTACGAGTTGCCAATGTTGACGCCACTTATGCAAAATGAATTGGCTGTAGTTTCACTTTGAAAATGAGTGAAATGGCGGTGGCACGACTGCAGTGTGAAAGATGTCAGTAAGCTTGAGGAATGAATCCACTCTACTATATAAATGGCGGTGGCACTATAAGGATATTTTGATAAAATGGGCACAATGTCATGTACATCGATCTATCGTTGGTAATACTATTTCCCCCATCTGGTTCACAACGTTTTAGCGCACCAATCTCATCTTTGATGAAACTTGGGCCTACAGATAGACGTGAGGAATGAAGACCCACACGCGTGGATGAATCATCTACCTGTCAGATCTCAAAGAATAGAATTGACAAACCTCCAAGGTCATTGCTACAAAGACAGGGGATTCCGAAGGCCTTACCGTACATTCACAGGGGTCTCTTTTCCACCTCGTGTTTTATATGAAGCAACAACCCTGGCGCACCGGTCTGCCATCCGCCCTTCTCGCTTCGTTAACGCTAACCAATCACATCTTATCCAACGTCACCAGTCGCATGTGATTCGCTGGTAACGTATTCTCCAACGACCGGAGGGGGCGTCTCTGATTGGCTGACGGCTAGCTAGAGCTAAACGCATCGAAAAGGACGAATCACAGGCCGGTACGCCAGGGTCGTTGAGTGATATATTCAAGCTGCGGGCCAGGCATGAAAGGATGTACTGATGTACAACATCTAGTATTTCAATCGTCAGCCCAAGGTCGAGTTAGGGAGAGAATATCGTTCTAGACAACAGGCAACCTTGAGAAACACTCGATGATTATTCAGGGAATACGATTACTTTGGTTGTAATATGTTGTAGAGTTCACCTAAGAGACCACGTAATGCTATCAAGGTAAAAAATCCATTTATCTCGCACGACCAACCCGATTGACATTGAAATTCAGCTCAGACAGCGACAAAGGTAGAATACATTTCCCACGTCTCGCCTGGCAAGGTTAATTGATTTGTCGGCTGTTTTGGGCAAACTGTCATTAGATGGGACTCTCGTGGCAAGGTCGAATCCACGGCTGGAGAATGATGGACTATGGATCTAGTTTTAATGCGGCGATTCAATCGCCATTTTCTCCCTGTTTTGGGGAGATTAGGAATGATTGCTGATGACATTGGCCATGGACTGCATTCAGAATCGTCGCCGATGCAGAAAGGAACGGTGTACATGCCACTCGTGATAAGGCCACAGCAAGTAAATTCCATGGATGACATCAGCGCGCTCATTAATTTTTTGCCTTATTTTGAAAAAAAGGAAAATAATTTTTCCCCTTCGGAGATGGTCAACATGACGAGAAAGTATCAAAAATTGGAAAATGTGTCGTGTGGTAGTCTTGATTGTACTTGTAGAAGTGACACTAGTTAGGTAGCCATGACTGTATAGTTGCAGAAGTGAAACAAGTTCGATGGTTGTAAACGTGGTACCTATGTGATAGCCATGAGTGAAGTGGTAAACTTGGCAAGTGATAACAGTCTACCACACAGGTGTCACTTTGTGCATATCTTGACTACAGGAATTAAAGACTTGTTGTCTGTGATACGATGTTTTGTCGCTTCAATTCTTGTTACAACGATCTTACCCTCACTAAGGCTTCTTGCAATTGCTATAGACATAAAGAGGTATATATAACCCATATATAATCTATGTTAAAATATAGGTAACCATACAGAAAAATAGATAATAAATTACATATGTATAAATAACTCATATGCAGATATACATAACCTATATAAATGTATAGATATTCCATATAGAGGAATAGATAACCCATATAGAGGAATATATAACCCATGTAGAGGTATAGATAATCCATATAGAGATATGGATAACATAATAGAGATATAGAGAACCCGTATAGAGATGAAGCCTTGTTGTCATTTTTTGCGGTACAAGGAGCTACACCGATACATTTTCTCCAATTATCTATTCCTTTTGTTTTTAATATCAAAGAACTATATATCGCTGCCATAATTAACAATAAGGTCGTGAAAATGAAAGATAAGAAATAGCAACGATAGACGTCCTTGTGACTTCTTCCATGACAGGGAGCGGGTATTACAGAATAATAAGTTAATAATAGTAATAAAGACACCACACGATGACGGTCTTGGAAACGGTTTCAGTTTCTGATAGGCTGTTTATGTCTTTTATGGCCATGCTTGAAATTTCAGTCCATCCATTTGGATGTCGTAAAGGGTAATGGTTTAGTTTGAAGGTAATCCATGGCGGCCATCATAAGGCTTTTATATCGTGCTTTGAAGGTGCATTCGTCTTCAATGCAATCGCCTTCTTCGTACTAATTCATGCTAATGATCAAATTTGCATAATCACATGCAGGAACAGAATTTCACCCTCTCTTCGATATCACGCCGATTATCATTCCTTCTGAATTACATACGTGGTGACATGTATATGTCAATATTGACAGCTTTTAATGCATCCTATTTGCTAGCCTAAATTGTGGGTAAAGCGGCCTGCGCGTATCTCACTGGACAGCGCTAAATGGCGCCAGGCAATCGCGAATTGGCTCAATTTGTCGCCTGAAATTGCGATTTATTTGAAATGTTTAAGAAATCCACACTTTACCAAATGGCGCTAATGAGCGCAAAACAGTGCAATCACTGCAAATCTGTTTTAATGAATTCTACCTATTGTATATTGGTCTTCAATAAATTTATCTTGTATCTTACTTGGGGGGCCGAAACTAAGAACGGGACATTCCGGGCGTGGCCATTTTGTTTGTAGAGGTCACGGATTTTACCCCTGCGTCGCGAAGATGGCGCAATTAATTTCTTAAAGTGCAAGATGGCGCAGTCCAGTGAGATAAGGTACTGTTGTGAATAACCGTCTCCTGCTAAGATGAATAGCATGTGTCAGGCTCACACTTTCATTCTATATATCCTGATCCTATTCTCTTTCCCCTTTCATATATCTGAATCAAAACATTAGCCACGAATCCGTTATTCCATTAAAATCATTGAGCATACACAAAGACATTGGAGCTTTGCGTAGGTACAAAAGAAAACTCATCTTAACATCGCTAAATAATCAATATGCAGCCAGAATAAGATCACACCAGCTTACGTAACTGCCCAATGCCTGTATCGCATATCATTATATGGACAAATTCCATACCTGCTTCACAGAAATGCCATCATCCAATCAGAGCTCAGTACAGATGATTAGATTGGACCCTTATTTGGGCCCCCGTGACGATACAGACACGGATACCGATAGCGCTGAGAAATGGGACCCCGACCTACTGTGTATGTCAGTGTCGACCCTGTCATCCAATCAGAGCTCAGTACAGATGATTAGATTGGACCCTTATTTGGGCCCCCGTGACGAAACAGACACGGATACCGACAGCGCTGAGAAATGGGACCCCGACCTACTCTGTATGTCAGTGTCGACCCCGATGTTGCAACACCGTCAGATAAGGCTAAATGTGATTAACCCTGACTGACGATCGATGTCGCTGCGGGCACTTGGCAACTTAGCACTATGAAAAGCTACACAGATAGCTGCTGTGATTTTCGTGGAATTGACTTTCAGAAGGACAGTCTTTTTTCCAGGAAAGGCATCCAAGATTGAAATACCAGATGACGATGGAGTTTCAAAAATGAGATTTAGCACTTTATAAAGCTACACAGATAGCTGTTGTGATTTTCTTGGAATTGACTTTCAGAAGGACAGTCTTTTTTCCAGGAAGGGCAGGGAAGACTGAAAGACAAGATGACGATGGAGAGTTTTAAAATGAGATTGCCATTACGCGTTATGCATTGCATGGAAAATTTAAGTTGCAGTTAGTCATTTTAGAACAAGGGTTACAAAGGCGGAAGAGAAAACAATTGAGATTAATATGATGTCCAAGAGAAATGCATAAATCTTTGATAGAAGAGACACTGTGTTGAATAGGTTTTTGTCACCCGTATCTCTTTCACGTAGATTTCTACTAATTATCAAGAGTGACTTTTGGAATATCTAAGAGTGGGGCAAACCCCAATGTTTTATGAACAAGAGCTACCTACCGCTCAAAAATCATGACTGTAGCACGTCGAGGACAAGAGATATCAAAACCAAAGGTTTCGCTTCAGTACTGTTGCAAGTCGCTAGGGGACCCAGCATTTAATCATTTCGAGGTCTCATCAAGCCCTACTCACAAACCAGATATCAAGACAATCCACACACACACACACACACACACACACACACACACACACACACACACACACACACACACACACACACACACACACGCACACACACGCGCGCGCGCTCACGCACACACACACACACACGCACACACACACACACACACACACACACACACACACGAGCACACACACACGCACACATAACCCCCTCCCCCACACACAGACACACACACGCACACGCCACAAACACATAGATAGACACACATGCCCGAAAACTCGACCTTCTCGTCAAATGTAATAATAGACATTTCTATCGCGAAGCAAATATCAACAATAACGAACGTTTGATTCACGCGTCACGCTTCAAGAGCATATCCTTGGCATTTGCCAGGAAGCAAAGAAGTGGACAGATTTGAAAGTTCACTTCATCCGACCGGAGAAGGCTATAATTCTTCAACCTTGATTAAACGGAACTGATTTGTCACGTTCTGACATCCGGAGGAACATATTTTCCCGGGCTGTTGGATTTATAAAGTTCAGAGAATGTTAAAGGCTGTGATGTTCATGAATCATCGAGAGGAATCTTTCCGACAATATCATTGGACGTGTGATGATTCACTTGTCTTAGTAATGGCGCTGTCTATTCAGTTCATTACTCCGGGAAGGAGGATGACATCCTTCTGGGAGTATTGGAAATGCTTTTGTTTACGCGTTCGCAGCTATAACTCACGATCCCGTTGTCGCATTGGTGTGTAACTTGGCATATCGTTTGCCTGGTTCGGCGTGGTGATGCACAATAGCTTTGTTACACCATAACTACTTTAAACGTCAATCCAATATCGTAATTGCACCCCTATAATTAATGCTATGTCCCACTGCCCTGCCATAGGGACCATGTTATAATCCGTTATGCATGACTGGAATACTTCAGGCAGATACGGGGTATAAATCTTCCTTACTTGCTGTGATCGTATAGTCACTGTTACATTGAAAAATAGACAACGTGCATCACCAAACGCAACCTAGCAAACGATATACCAAGTTACATGCCAATGCGGCAACGGGAATTATGAGTTTTCGCTGCGAACATGTGCAGAGTGACCTCCAGTCTGTGTATTAAGTATGCCGTGTCCACTCGCAACTCGCATACAGTATGTGCGCACGGGACGGACGATGCACAGTGTGAAAATGGCAAATCTCTGGACCTTCAAACTTACCACACTTGTAGTTTATAATACGGAGGCTGTGACAATGTAAAAAGTTTACGCAGGGGATGAAAGATTGTTGAGAAATATCTCTCAGAAAAGTGCGCGCGCCAGTGTCACTTCCGGGTGGTTAGATCCGGTGACCTTTGAACTTCGTGAAATGTTACGATAATATAAATTAGCCTTTTTTATTGCAAATAGCTTGATAGCTATAGATCAGGCCGGCCTGCAATAAATTGTGGAAAGAGGATTTACTGCATATTTGTGATTTCTGATACATCTTAGTTGTAAGGCTGAATGGTTCGTTGATAATTGAAAAGGGGCCATCTAGATCTAGCTTTGTGACTTTTCCCGGAATTTCTAGATCCCATCTGTGCCATGCTGTAAAAACATACTTTTCAGCAGGTTGACCACTCCTGTATTGAAAGAAAAAGATAAACAAACACTTTTTCTTTACTTGCTCTAAAACAGTACTTGGACTGTGCAGAGATGCAATTTGTGTGGGTCAATACTTGTACATACTATAAATACTTCACGGAGAATTGTGTCCTACGGACTCTTGTTTCAATTCAATCAATATTTTGTAATCAACTAGAAGAAGCAATACAGCGGCAGATTCGTCGTTGGTTGTTGTATGATTTTAATGCCGTAGAATTTTTAAGAAGGCTGTGACAGAACCAACCGCCGACAAGGATCTAAGACAGCCTTTTCACGAGACCGTTGAATTTTGTGTAACACGTGCACGGCGATCCCAAGTTTGTCTGCCTTCAGTTTGCGATCGATCGTACGACGATCGTACGATCGTGCACGACGAATGTGACCGGGTCTTAAACAACCAGTGTCTTGATGAAGAGTGTTTTTGTTGGTCGTTCTTATCAATCTTTTGGTTACGCATCATAATGGTGTCATAAATGATTAATGTGTATTGCTGCTGCTTATCGATCTTGAGCGTACATTTCCTTGGTCATGACCTTGCACATGGCCGGTCCGTATCGATTTACAGTGAAGCCAATGAAATTACGCATGCTTTGTGGTGTGTTCGTATCGATTAAATCTACATCAGCACTTTTCCTTGCCCCCACATCGAAAGGGCAAGGGACGTCCATGTAGCTCAACTGGTAGCAGCCTCTCAGTTGAGCTCCTGGTTCCAATTACATGTAGTTGGAAAAGTCCCTGAGAAAGGACATCTCGGTTGGGGCTGCACCCGTCTTTCGGAAGGGACGTAAAATGTGGGTCAGAGTTTTCGAGGAGGCGCCGCGAGCATTTTAAAAGGAAAGGCTAGCAACCCCTCTCTGGAAAAATATACTCTGCTACTGAAACAGCAAGGAAACTGTGCTAACCTATGAGCGGCTTGGCACTACCAGGTGAACAACAACAACAACAACAAGCAACAATATCATCGAAAGGGCGGGTCCTTGCGCAAAGGAAAAGACCTTGTCTCTACCAGCAGACTCCTCAACGGTTTGCCTGAAAGCGAATTCTGAAGATACCTAACTACATCTTGCTTAGTTCCAGGGAGCGTAGTGAATATTGTGTCACTACTACTGACCTCCAATCCTTACGACCTTGCACAAAATGGACTATGAGTATGGTAATATGACGCACAAATATGTTATGTAATTATCAGTGTATTGTTTGTATATGTGTACCTAGGGCCTCCCTGAAAATCAGTACCAAGTCACTGAGGGAGCTACCCTAGTAAAAGAATACAGAAATAGATAAATAAGTAAATAAGTAAATAAATAAAAAACATTCAAACAAACACGTAGAATACTACGTAACTTATTAAAACATAACCACGCCCCTAATCTCCAATATTTTCTTTTATTTAGATAACTTATCTATACACAACCACGCCCTTAATCTCCAATATTTTCCTTTACGGTCTTTTTCTGAAACGGTCGGAATAGAATTTACCACGCATTTGTCCCACGATCGTCATCTAGTGCACTTATTTCCGAGTCGCCGGTTTTAACTTAAATGCTTTGCGGCGGACGCACGTTCTGTACTGACGCAAACAGTAGGCAAGGGCCTGAAATGGATCATTGAAGACTATTGCTAGGGCCTAGGCAAAACATCTTCTGTTTCACATTACGGTCCTGAAAGAAAATAGGGTCCGGATTTTCTTTTTTAAACATGTTTTAAAGGGATTTTTTTACGAAGTGATCCAACAAATACAAAACGAAATGCATCAGGACACATATATCGATTAATATAGTCAAATTGTACAGATGCACACTGTACAAGCACACGTATATTAACAAACTGAACAAAGACGTACACTGTACATTCATACATCAAGTGTTCAAAGCTGAAATACAGGAAGAAAATTTCATCACTCAGATGTTAAATTTGGTGTCCCTTGACAGCGGTCGACCCCTAAAAATTTAAAGGAAACCCAAGCAATATTAGGGTCCGAAAAATTGGTTTTTCAAAGTCAATTAATTTATTTAGTCATTCTTATACTTGATGAGTTCAACAACACTATCACAATGTATAGCAACGTCCATCATGCAAAAATACGACATTGTTGTGACATGAGAACTCACTGAAAATCGTGGCCGGAGTTTTTGTAGCTATAGGCTCGCGAAACTAAGGGGATCATCGTACGACACGATTTTGCACGGTTTCAAAATCCTAAAAGTAGGAAGTTATTACGCAAATGTTCTAAACAATGTTAGTAAATGTCACTACCATAAAGATTTCAGCATTTTTTATTTCTATTTTTTGGCCCTAATATTGCTTTGGTTGCCTTTAAGGCTAGAGTCGGCAAGTTTTTTGGTAAGGGTCCGTCGTATAACCAGAAACATAACGTTGCTTTTTCTAGGCCTAAATAGTGATAGTTCTGGTATACTCCGAATGTGCACGCACTTCAGAAGCAGTTTTAAAACCTCTTGTACGTTTTTCCGAGATACCTGACCCGAGCTGACATTTTCTGTACCACAGAATATGACTGACCTAATAGTCGATCAGCAACGGAATACTGTAAATGCATAAATGTTCGCGGTGGTTTTATTCTCGCGGTTTTCGCGGTAAGCTCTTCGCCGCGACCTTAAAACCACCGCGAAATGGTTTCCCCTTTGTCTACTATTTTGTCAAACGCGAACTTAAAACCACCGCAAACACTCCATTTTCTCCCTACCGCGAAATTAAAACCACGCGAACTTAAATGCATTTTAGTACTCCATTCTGCCTTATGATATATAGATATGAATAATTGCAGTGGTCTTCCTGGTGAAAACGTGTTCTATAATAACACGTCAACGTGTCGCAGTTCTTAAGACCTTAAAAGCTTCCATTAACTCAGAGTTGCATTAGCATTGAGTGAAAAGTACGCCTTGAGGGATACCTGGGATTAAGAGCTGTGGAAGGGATAAGCAGACTTTTTACCCGATTGCCGGATCAGTACGACAGTCTAAAGAAGCCACTTTACGGTAATCTATGTCTGCCAGACAGCGCTGCTTGGTTTTTAAATAGAACAGTCAAGCAATGTGTTTTGGTAAGATAGCGGCATTCTATAGCTTGAAGAGGACATCGACAAGGAACAGAAAAGCTCAGACAAGAAACTGTTCACTACTTCTGTGGCTGTCAATGTTCCGCACTGACTATAGTACAAGCTGGAAGAAAAGTAGATATCGAGTTCCTCGCATTAACATCTACTAACATAATTCCATCAGGGTACATACACGTAATTCCGCTACCCTGAAAAGATACGTCCAAATAAATCTTCAACCCGACGTTCCCCAGTATAATATACTCCTGTATATCTAAACTGTACATACTTGGGGGTGCTGCACTAGAGATCTCTCAAACGCACTGTTTTCAACGTGGTGGGTTTATGTAACCCGGCGGATGTTAATGGAGGTTATAGCTAGCTAGCTAGCAGAAAACATAGCCCTCGAAGCTTAAGAAATCTTAGGCCATGGTAACGCTCATATAAATCTGTATGCTAAAAACAATCTCTTGAGTTTGAACGGCATTTGCCTTCCCGTGAAACTAGTTATCCAGCTCTCGCAAAATCTCGATGGCTTTAGTCAGATATCGCGAGATTTTGTGTCTTACTGCCACTTTTCTTACACGACTGACTGTGCCATTAAAGTCTTCGGCCATGATGACGCACTTGACGTAAGCGTAGCGGCCAAGTGCGCACGAGCACTAAAGAACACCCCAAGGGCGTAATGCAGTCTGGCGCCACGGCGTTCTGACGCACAAGGTGGTTAAGAGAAATCGCTTGGCGGTGCTCTAAAAACCTCAGTCGCTTCTTACAAAGGGTGATGTTTATGACCCATTCGATGACTTTCTTAGAAACCATTTGCAAGAAACTGGCGGCTCGGCTGCATTCGTGGTAGGTCGCCGTACGCCAAGACAATTTTGATATCTTAGGGTTTTTACGAAGGCTTTGACAGAACCAACTGCCGACAGGGATCTAAGACTGCCATTTTGGTTAAAGGACAGCTGAAATTTCTCTGACACATGCACGGCTATCGTAATGCGATCGTAAGATCATCATACGACGAATGTGACAGCGCCCAAAATGAACTAAAAATTTCTATATATAGCATAATCACGTTTACATAATTCTAATGAATCTACAGTGGAGCTAAATATAAAATATTACCGGGACTCTTTGAGTTATTTGCCCCCCCCCCCACCACCACCACTCACACACGCGCAAAAATCTCTACACAACCTACAGAAAGATTTGTCACAGTTAAGATCGCTTAAGCGAGTATCTCGTTAGAGTGCGCCTGTTTGCGACGATTTATTGAGGCAACTTTGCAAATTTTCCCTTGCGATCTGTTCGCGACTAGTTTGCAAATGACTTTTTGTTTTCTTTAAAAAAATAGTCAAATCGGCCTTCATTGGTTTTCCCAAACAGGCGTCGAGCAACAGGCGTATCTCAGTGAGACAACCGCTTAGTAAGGCGGCCAAACATGGCACACATTCAGCCCCAGAGTCCTGCCTGTCGGCCATTTAAAGGCGCCGGTGTGTGAACGGAGATTTTATCGATCCACACCGACGTCCTTCACCCGCCTTCTTCCGTTCTCGTTCTCTCTACGGTGCGTTACATGAGCTTTCTATTTTTAGAGGGGAGCACTGATTTGCGATTTTCAACATATTGGGGCAAGGTGTTTGTACCGTGAAGGTCGTATATGCCGCCCTAGGATAATACGATCTTCCTAGCCTGACAACCATATCATTGGGAGCTTCTCGGTATCTTTACGGTGCTGGGAGTGATACCCGCCCGCCCAGGCAGTTAGCGCGCACGGGTTTTACGGGCTTGCCTTAATTAGTTCGCTCCCGAAGGTAATCTACGGTCTGCGATAACTCGATATGCTAGCTAAAAAGACAGACTGACAGAAACAGCCGACTCGTAGAGACTGGTGACCAGGTTACGATCTTCCTTATAGCCTCCTTCGCAGGCCTTCTGGGCGGAGTCGGCGTTTTTTTTAAGCGCTGAATCACGATTTTCAACTTATCGGGGCCAGGGCGACAATACGATTTCCCCAGCTAAAGTCCCTGGGCCCAATAAGTTCAAAATCGCAAATAAGCGCTACCCCCCCCCCCCCCCCCCCCCCCCCCCCATATAAGCACCGGCACCGCCCAGTAGGCTACGATCTTCCCGGCAAAAGAACCTGGCCTTAGGCGAATCAGAACCCCCACCCCCACCAACTAAAATTAAAAACGCCTCCCGCCGCTCCTAGAAAGCTGCGAAGGAGTCGAGCAATACTTGGGCTTGGCTCGCGACAAGACGTTATTTCAAACCTTTCATGTTTACATGCTGTTTGTTATATATATATCTGCACCGCAAGAACTGATTAATTCATTTTTATCGTCGCCATTTTATCTACCACAGGGTAGATAAAATGGCGACGATAAAAATGAAATTTACAACAATGACTTGTACATGATTTGCACATCTACTGTTCTGTTTAATTTCTAAATTTGATAACTTCTTAAGGCACGTTATTCCAGTGTCCTTCTAATGAATGAAACGTTGTAATTGACAACTGTACCAAATCAATTAAAAACTTAACGGCTCGGATTTGGCTTGAATTGTCCACTTGACAAAACGTCAAAAATGAATTTGATTTCATTGATATGGTTTGAATGTCGTTTCGCAAGAAAAATATATCTCTGTGTGTCAAAGAAACTACTTTAGTTGCTTTTGAACTTCACCAATCCCCGGCCCCGACGAAAAAAATATACAGTGAAAGTGAGTCAAACATATACAGATACACCTCTATATAAATACCACGTTTTTGTTGGCCAACTAGATAATGTTTCACACTGACCATCCAGTCTATAGTGAACACCTATTCATATTATATGTAACATAATGTTCATATCATATCGGTCCCCTGAGTGGTCCTAGGCTTCTTGGACAGTTTTGACTGTATGAGGGTTTAGTTATCGCTGAGGTCATTTTCGTTTGGGCGGTCATCCATGATTTGCCTCTAGACAAAGCCTCATACGTAAAACGATACGAATCTTCAGAAAAACAAATATACTTCTCTCAATCCTATCAGGAAAGCCTGCTGCATAAAGTGAGTATAATATTCGACCGTCTTAAAAACACAACGATAACAGAATACTTACCTAGGAAAATCGCTAATCATCCACACAAAAATCGATCAACATTTGTACCGCAAGAACGAAGAAGATGCCCCATTCTAGATGTCATAGCGGTACTCTAACATATGGTCACCCTTCCATGAAATTTACCAACTTGGTTTCTTGGATGTTTTATAAAGCCTGGTCTCTTTACATAACGTGTACTCTAAAAATAGAAATAGTCACGCGGTCTGCCACAAATCCTACTGCAAACGTCAACTAAAACCTTCATATGATGCGGATAAGCCACTTACAAAACGATGCAGTTAAAGCGCACGAGGCGAGTAGTACAGTCTCCTGGCTCCCGGGAATCGAACCAGGGCTCGCCAGCGCAGAAACCTAACGCACTTACCACCAGGCTAAACAGTTCCAACCAGTTAGACTGGTCAGTAAGTGGCGTCTTGAACCACACTGTTACACAGATGGGAAAGGCCACAGATGATCAAATAAAGTTGGAAGCAGCAGGACAGAAGTATTTTCATATAACGTTGGGTAACATAAATTTGGGATTTTTCGAAAACGGGGTGTTTAGGGATATGTGCTAGATGCAACATCAGTGATACCGCTAGAAATGCAAACTTGACAGACTAACGCATTCAGAACACTGTCTGAAAAGCTTCGATAACCATGCATTAGAAGTTGGCTACGTCAAAAACTCTCCGTCCCTTATTGTCGCAGTCTGAGGGCTTAGTGGGAGAATTATATGTACATAGTTGTTCGCTGGTTTATAAGACAAATGTCACATCCGCTTCCTGCTAAACACAATTATTTACAATACAACTTATTACAATCTCTTTTGCTAACCTACAACTGGACTCTAAGTGTGATTAATCATCAAAACGCCTCTTTGTTGCTACAACCAATGGCTACGGCACTACGGTGAATTTTCCCGCCGCCATATTCGTTACCCAGAATCCTGCTATTCGGCAGACGACAAACGTTTGCAAGGAACACTTTTTGTCTAAATGTTGTGTGTGATAGTGGACTGATGGCGATATTTTCCTCAAAGTTTGCTCTTAGCACAAGCAGAAACACATGGACATAGTAGTATTACCATTTCTACGGCATCCAGCTAACGCCCCGATGAATAATGTACAAATTTCCATGACGGTGGGGGTGAACTTTGAGTGACGTTCTACCGACTCAACACACGGGTTGTTCCCGAAGGCCTGATGTGTACGGTTCGGCCGTTTTTTCGTGTATTTTTTTTACTTGGACACGTCTATATCCATAGCACTCTCCTCAAGCCAAGGATGGAACGAATAGCTGCTGTATAAAATGTGATTAGCGGTAAGATATTCAAGACGAATCTTCTCTCCCGAATTAATGTGCCCCCCTGTCCGACAACACCGTCATTGTGTGTGCGGCGGACGGTAGTTTCAAGTTGAAATATTATGGTGTCAGCACGACTAGAGACAAAATCTACCATATATATGATTAGTGCAAAGATAGTACATGATACTGACAGAATAATAGAAAAAAAGGATGGTTTATTGTTCTGCTAGATTGATTTCAGTCAACCATTATCGGAAAAATCCCGAATTTATGTTACCCAACGTTACGTCATGCATTTTCGAGCTCGAGAAGATGATGAAAAGTACCCTTCATGCACAGGAAAACGATCACGCCTTTCTTTGATCGTCCCTCTTGTCCTCGCCGTCGAAAGTCTTATTAGATGTACGGAAAGTCTGATAAACAACTCGTGGACACCTGTGCAACGCCACTCACGTCAAAGCAATTACGTCCTAAGAGACAGCTGAACTATCAGTGCTCTTCTAATAGACCCCGACTGTAGGGTAAAGACAAACGAAAAAGCGACGACCTTGGTTTGGTAGGGGGTAGAGGGAAGGGGTGGGGCGTTTTAGAAACAAAGTCGCGGGAAAGTCCTTAGCGTGTGACAGGGACTTAAACGAAAAGATTTTAGTGATAGGATTCTATGGTTGCCCACATACCATCCACATGGTTACTATGTATGGTTGCGAGCGGATGTACAAACTGATGTGTTAGATGTCTTTAGGGTCCATGTAATTGTATTATGTGCCAGATTAAATTGACTGTGATATTTGTAGCTTAAACCATTTTAGCCTCTTTATTTTAAAGTCCATAGACGACCGAAGCAAGTAGCTATAGAAATAACGACATTGCAAGTATTCCAAACGCGAACCAGAATAAATGAAAAGCTACCCCGTCTGGATATCGATATTCCTGTGGTTGTGGTAAGCTGTTTCCTTATTTTAACACGTCTAGTGGTCTTGCTGCCGCCAGTCAATAAAAATAAGTATTTGTAACGTCTACGAATGAAAATCTCACGTGGAATAAACTTCTGAGTACGTAAAAAGGTAAAGGCTACTGAATTACATCACGGCACCAAGAGGGTAATTGAATGGACACTCGGTTGAAATTAAAGCTTATAGACTTAAATCTGTGTCCTAAGAATTCGGCCCAAACCAAATCTGGGTTAACTAGAAAATCACGGTGCCCGTAAGTTCATTATTTCTCTACAGTACATGTAGGTGATGCGGCGCAGTCACAATAGTCGTAGTCCGTCGAACGATTTTGATATGTTGTAGAGTTTGTAAGCAGGCTGTTACAGGACCAACCGCTGACGAGAATCTGAGAGACAACGTTTTGTTCGCAAGACAGCTGAGTTTTGCAGGACACATGGTGTCTATCTTGAGTTTGTGATCGTACGACTATCGTACGACGTAAGTTACCAAGCCCACATTTGAGAAAACCCCTGTTTGAAATGCAGGTCCCGTACTTGGAGTCTCTGCCTTTATGGCATCATAATCACGTCTACGATGATTGCAAATATCGGTCAAAACAGATTAAAGCGCACTCTGCTTGTGTATTGTATGGCGATCGTACGACATATGTGACCAAGTCCGCACTTTAATAGGAACGATCGATCATGTTTAAAATGCAGGTCCCGTCCTAGGAGTCTCTGCTTAATGGCAACTTTATCACATCTATGATGCTTACACATATCGACCAAAACATCGCACGACGTGTGTGACCAAACCCGCACTTAAGCTTAGGCACGCTCCTGTCTAAAATGCAAGTCCCGTCTCACGCGTCTCTACCTTTATGGCATCATAATCACGTCTATGATGCTTGAAATATCCGCCAAACAGATTAAAGCGCGCTCTGCTTGTCTATTGTACGACCATCGTACGACGTATGTGGCCAAGTCCGCACTTAAGCTTAGGAACGCTCCTGTTTAAAATGCAAGTCCCGTCTCACGCGTCTCTACCTTTATGGCATCATAATCACGTCTATGATGCTTGAAATATCCGCAAAACAGATTAAAGGGCGCTCTGCTTGTCTATTGTACGACCATCGTACGACGTATGTGGCCAAGCCCGCACTTAAGCTTAGGAACGCTCCTATTTAAAATGCAGTTCCCGTCGTGCGCGTCTCTGCCTTTATGGCATCATAATCACGTCTATGATGCTTGCAAATATCGGTCAAAACAGATTATAGCGCGCGCTCTGCATGTCTAAGGCGCTGTTCTATATCTCGGACACGCAACCGCGGCTCCCGCTTTCAAGTAAATCATTCGGCTGCGCCCAGCGATAACGGAGTGTACCTGTGTCTTTAAGATAAGAAGGGACACGGCCGATAACAGAATAGTGAGGGATGCGATACGTGTAGAGGTCCATTGGTTATTCCCACAGTCGCACCTAGTATTTTCTTTTTGCCGCTACCATTTGGTCAAAAGAAAACAATTCGAATGTAAGATGTAAAACCATTTTGCGCATCACTTAAAATGTTAATATTTGAGTTACCAACACCGTAATGATAACGATATTTTTGTTTTTGTTGTTTAGGAGATTATCAGACGAAAACAAATTAAAGCTTTTTTATCTTCGCCGAGTACTTGTACTCGGGGAAGATTATGTTTTCGGTTGAAAAATCTGTTAGGTGGGTCTGAATGTATGTCAGGAGCATAACTCAAGAAAGCTTCAATGAATCTTTATGATTTTCGGTAGGTGTGTAGTGGTTGTGCAAGGAAAGGTCAAGTTCGAAAATGGTTCACCTTGCGTTTTTCAACAGTACTGCAGCGGACTTTGCATTTTTTTTGTGTTTGTATGTAGGCAAAAAAAGTGACGGAAACGTTGATGGATCTTCATGATTTTTTGCAGGTGTGTAGATGTTGTGAAAACGGAGGTCAAGTTCAAAAATGGTTCCCCTGGTATTTTCCGTCGGTACTGCAGCGGGCTTTGTGTGGATGTGTATTTGTATGTCGCCAGCATAACTCGAGAAGCTGTTGATGGATCTGTATGATATTTAGTGGATGGGTAGGGTTTACAGAAAGTAAGGTCAAGTTCGATAATGGGCCTCCTAGCGGGTATTTAAGGTACTGCAGCAGAGCTTCCAAGTTTGAGGCCAAATTTTCTGGAGGAGTCAGGTTCATCATTTTTAGGTGGTAGATAGCTTCTGAGACAGCAAGTGAGTGGTGTAAATTAAGGCCCCCTACCTGCTTGTTTGGAACTGCAGTTGGCGTTTTTGTTGTTACCTTTGGAGACAAATAACTCCAGCAGGGATTGATGGATTATCATAATTTATGGCATGTGAATAGTTTGGGTGATGCTTTACATTATTGAATACTTATCATGCAAATAAGGAAATAATTTGCATAATAAATGAGGAAAGTTTATTATTCCGCAAAAGGCTTGTAGTCAAATTTCATGCAAGTGCTATAGTCATGATTTTTAAGTGGTGTATAGCTCTTGGGGCAGGGAGTAAGTGATGTAAGTTTAGACCCCCTAGTGGCTTGCTTAGAACTGCAGAGGTCTTTTTCCGTGTTACCTTTGGAGGCAAATATCTCGGATAGGGTTTGATGAATTTGCATTGTTTTTGACAGGTAGGTTATTGAGGTAATGATTAACAAATCTAGATGTATGAAATTGTAATCAGGGTCTAATTAAGTGGTGAAATAGGCTTGTTTATATTTGCGTTATAAAGCATCTCTTGTCAACCTACATCTAAGGACGACACCTGTTTGTCACTTGGGCTTAAGATTGATGCTCGGCATTCCTTATATGGGTCAGGCAGCACTACATCACCCGCTTGGAGGGAGCCCATATCAACAAACACAGGACTGTTACGCATTCACTGTTCGCGTGGGACAAGTCAAAACAAAAACTGGACACGGCGTTTCTCAATTCACCGCCATTATGTTTCAACTGCACACATGTGACTATATACATGGCAATTCTTTACACAACATTTATGTGAAAACAAAAATGAAAACGTTGGCAATCGATACATATAAGGAATTATGTGCAAGCAGCAGGCACTACAGAAGGCATTATACAAAGCTTTATGTTGCTTGTAAAATGCCGTTGTTTATACCACACTTACCCTGGATGTGGACCACAGTCCTTCGTAGATGAGAGTACGAAATGGTTCTTGCACAGATAATGACATAAATATCCTCAAAACCAGGAAAGTCTTCAAAACGAACCCATCAGGAGCGCTAGCGATGCACGTCTTTAGGACCAACCCCGAGGCACATGAGCACAATATGCAACACCTGACTAAACTCCTCTCCAGGGTGTTTCACATTAAAGCCAGAGACACGAAAAAAGATATCATAAAACAGTAACAGTCAGGTCTTACAAATCTAACACTCCAAAAAACCAAGTAAAACAGAAGGCTTGTTATCTATGTTTTTTATTTGATAGAAATGGTTACAACAATCACGACATACGATCAGAGTTAACCACGTGCCAGCAAAGCACTTTTCGATGAAGGTGAATCATTTCCGTTGGATATGTTTTCTTTTGATATCTTTTTCAAGGGAAAGTAATTTTGTTATCGGACAAAATTGTGAGATACTGACTTAATTTCGAATATGTCTTATGAAGTTAGCATGTGCAAATAATCTAGGCAACGCGCCTTACGATTTCAAACCTAAAGTCTAAGGCTTATGATAGTGTTTTGAATATTCGGGTTAGAGAACAAAATCAATGCGGAGAAATTAAAGCTTCTCGGTGTTTCTTTCTGTAATTTTATAGAAATGGATACAACAATCACGACATACATACGATCAGATTTGACCACGTGCCGGCATAGCACTATTCGATGAAGTCAAATTATTTCCGTTGGACTTTTTGTTTCTTTTTGATATTTTTCAATTGAAAGTAATTTTGTTATTGGACGACATTGCGGGAAGCTGACTTTATTTCAAATATGCTTTATGAAGTTAGCATTCGCAAACAGTTATCATGGCAACGCGCCTTGCGATCTAAAACCTACTAGTCGGAGGTGTATGGTATGATTATGAGTATTTAGGTTAGAGAACAAATACATTGTTTTTCTCTGCTTTGATGAACGCGTTATGACGCCGTATGTTGGGCAGAATTCGAAGAACAAGTTTTTTAAGGCTTTTAAAATGATTTTTTTTTTTCGGCGCGGAAGACAAAGATGCAAGAGAACTTGCGCTACAGTCATATTCATTATTACAAAAAGCAAGATAGCAATAGATGCCGTTATATGTTGATGTTTAGAGACGCTACTTGATGATTAAGACCAAAACGATTTAAACTTAACAACTCAGTTTATGTCGGACATTTAACAACATAAAATCTGCAAAAAAAGAAAACATTGATTGACATAATGTGCTACAAAAGAACGAAAAAGGAATCGGCAAAATATTACACTTTAGATATGATTGAAGTAAGTATTGGAAAAATGGAAGAAAAACAGGCCAAAAAAGAGAAACAGGAACGAAAAACCTGAACTGGTGCCAAACCCCTGAGTTTGATCAATGCGGCGTCTGAGCCGTTGCAGCGCTTATCTCGCCCGATGAAAATGAAAGCCAATGTCAGCGCCTCACCGCAAAACGCAACCAGCGCCTATCATCTCTACTCAAAATAGAAACCATGGTACCAAGCAGGATGAATGGTAAAAAAAATGCCTTACTGCGTGGGCCAAATGTCAAAACGGTATATACCTGTAAGCTCTGAGTCTTGTCAGGGTGAAATAGTACGTGGTTTAGTCTCGTCAAGGTCGATTACTAGAAGCAACCTACCTACAGCATGACGTCACCGCAGACGGATCAGCGGGCACGGCGAGAATCATGCCAGGAAAGCGTAGAGAAACCGTGCAACGTCGACGCCGGCGAATCGGTGACAAAAGCCATACGCCAACACGGAGCGGGTATCCCGAAAGAACATCGATGGACACCTGTTAAGTCCGAAGGGAATCCCTTTTTTTGGTGAAGAAGCCCAAAGGAGGCCGCGGCGCTCCGCGCGTGTAGCTAGCTTCGGGGTTTCAAAAGGCGATATTCTCCGAAATAAATGAAAATGGCCGGTCGCGACGGCGGGTTAGCGCCGGTGTCAAAGGACAAAGGGCGCGCAAGGTCAAGAGCCCCGTGTGCTCGTGATTAAAGGCCAAGTGATGTCCTCGAGAGGCCACTAGACAGAGCAAACCCATCACGACAGCGTGCAGCACTTGGGCCCACCACTTCTGCAGCGAAGTGAAGTGGTGAAAGATCCCAACATCATTATTACAAAATTGTTTCGTCATAGTTCTGCATAAAATGAATATGGCAAAATATATTTCTTGAAGTGAAGAATCTGTTCATGCTGTACTCAGCATCACTTCAGTGCAAATTGTCATGACGTCACTCGTAGCCTAGGACGTTCTGTATCCATTTTCGTTCTTGAATTTTAGGTATGAGTCTACCAATGTAATCAGTAGCACTAGAGCTCAGTCATCTTAAAATTATAGCTCAGGAAATCCTATACGTTTTGTAGTAATACACGTGTAGTTCGAAGCATAGTTCTTTTTACATTCGCAAGAAGGTTATGTTTTGGTGGCGGTTGTATGCATGTATGTATGTATGTCTGTATCTATGTTTGTATGTATGTGGATTATCAGCATAACTCAATAAGATATTGATGGGTTGTCATGAAATTTGGTATGTGGTTAGGTCTTGTCCTATCAAAAAGATGACTAGATTTTGGGCCCTCTGGTGGCTTTGCTTAGTACTACAGCAGAACTTCCGTTCGTCCGTTTAATTGAAACCAGGAGCTCAACTGTGAAGCTGTTACCAGTTAAACTATCCTTTTGAAATGTGACATTCTATATAAACGATTTTCGAAGCCTTACACGTCGATCTCTTTTATAAGAAGAGACTAGTTTGGTAACAACAAATTGAAATCCTGGTAGAAGTCATCGTTTTCCCAGTATGTGGTGTGTTGATCTGAAGTCTCCATCGTTATCGTTTGCGGATATTCATCGTAGATATCCCCGGGCGGTGAGAAATATAGTCAGCACGTAGCTGTCAAAATACACCAACCAATCTGGCCTTAAGTTGGTGTTTTCTATTTTTCGTTATCACCAGGACAATTAAGTTCGCCGCTGGAAGTCAATCTCCGCCTGGCTTAAATATAATATAGGTGTTAGCTATAGGCCACCACATGTTCAGATAATATAGGTTCTGGACCACCGCATGTTAATTGCTTGTTAAAGGTCAAAAGAGATTGGCGTTATTTTGATCCGTTAGCTATACTGAAAATAATCTGATGGTGAATCTAAACCTAGATCAAATTTGATAAAATCGTGTAGCGTTACCGTGCACGTTAGACCGACCATTTAGAAATGTATAAAAAAGATAGATTTAATCATACGGAATTGAAAAACAAATGAGTCAACGATGAAACGACCACACAAAAAACGAAGTGCAAGAGCTGGAATCATTGTAAAGTGAAGAATATACAGAGATTCTGATTTTTCCAAGGAAACAGTACAGCTATATACATAGAAGCTCTAATACACCATCCTTGGTAGCCTTCCATATTCCTTTTTCGTCTATGGTTACAATACCAAAGGAAAATAGACGGCAGTGATTCTGAATACCAAACAAGTAATTCATAAACTGGTTAGCACCCGTGACACGTACAAGCATCATGCTGCGCTGTAAGCACCTTGTAACAACATACAATCATACACTCTCTCCTAGTCGATACCCTTAAGTGTTTCGGTCACATTTGGAAAAAGGGGCTCGCCGGGTAGTTTACGTGCTACCTTTTTGGCACTTTCGGGCGTGACCCCAACGTGGCCCTAAGGCTGCCAGGCTATTTTGGAGCACGACCGGGCCTCGGGATGTTTTTAACTCGAAGTTAAAATTAACCCGTAAACCCGGTAACAAATGGCCGCCGTAAGTTACCCTTCCGCTGCCCCCCAGTCCACCGGGACAGAAATGTGTCTTCGGGTGCTCGGCCGGGGCTACACCTTCTACAGGCACCGGTGCAAATGTGACCGAAGCATATGGCGTTCTCTCTCTACATACATGTATACGATGTGTACATGTATATGTTTATGCGTGTGTGTTTGTGAACGTGTATATGGGTTTCTATCTGTGTTTGTGGCATTGTCACCTCCTCCGGTAGTTTTTAGTCTGTTTGTGTTTTCACAGTTATCTTTTTTTCCATATACTAGTCACGTTCACCGTAGAGTTATGGGAAGTGAACAATTTGCATTATTAATTAACTACAATTAAACAAGACATACGAGAAAGTATGAATCTTTTAAGTAGGTGTCAGATCTTCGCTCCCATGTTATATGGGATCTTGTTTTCAACTGGTCTGGTAAATTGAGAAACTTACATCTGACAGATATAAGTGAATGCATCTATTTCTGGGGCTATTATGTTACCTCCACAGCTGTACACTGGATGCTATTGTCTAGTCTCCTTTGCAGGCATTGGGCGGCGCCGGCATTTATTTTTTGGGGAGCGCTGATATTTGGTATGTGGGTAGGTGTTGGAAAGACAAAGGTCATGGGCGATTTTGGGCCTCCTGTTGTGTGATCTTGGTACTGCAGTAGAGCTTCCGGTTTATAAATCTTTTGACGTGCTAAGGTCTTCACTGTTTGGTGGCAGATATATAGCTTGTGATGTAAGGAAAGTGGTGTAGGTTTGGGCCCCCTAGCAGCTTGCTCTAGAACTGCAGGGGTGTTTTTGTCAAACTCTTCCAGGAAGAGAGAAAAACTGATCAAAGGAACGCCGGATTTCCATGCTATTTAGTATGCACGTAGCTTAGACAGACATGTACATAATGAAGTGCAAATTATGCAAATTGGGACCTAATTTGCATAATCAATGAGGAATATCTATAAGGGAGACGTGATGTACGTTTGGGACCCCTAGTACCTTCCTGATCCGTCCCTGCACTCCGTTTCCCGTAACGCTGTCGGTACAAATCAATAGCTATGCGTTTTCGACAACGGGTATCTAGTAAACGTCAGTGGGAAAATCACCATTGATTGCCAAAGCCTTTGTAACGATGTTTTGATTGACGATGTCGTACCTAATGGGTTAGAGGCAACTCTCCGTCATTAGTGTTAACGGTACCCATTTTGGCAACGATATAAAAAGACACATGAACTGTTTGCCTTTCATCTTCGTTGATTGGGACCTTTCAGTAACCTCCTTCGCAGACCTTCTAGGTGCAGCCAGAGTATGACTGAAGGTTATATTTTCGGTTTGGCTATGGTGGAGTGACTGTGGATGCAGGAGACATAAAACTCTTGAAGCTATGGATAGATGTTCATGATTTTTGGTAGTTAAGTTACTGTTGGGAAGACGAAGGTCAAGTTTGAGAATGGGCCATCTGGTGGGTTCGTACGGTACTGCAGTGGATCTTTTGTATTTGTTTGTGAACTCATTTGAGGTGTGTGTGCTGATTTGCGATTCTCAACATAGGCTAGGCTCTAATTTCCGCGCGCCTGGAAACGATCTCCCCCGGCACTAGAGAACCTGACCATGACCCATGTTGAAAATCTCACATCAGCGCCCCCCTCAAAAAAACGCCGGCAGTACCTAGACGGTCTGCGAAGGAGGCGTCACATTTCTGCTCTGTAACGAGTCTATTTGCCACCCACGTTAGCTTCTTTCATGTTCGACAGTTTGAAGCGTATAGTTGAGCGTCGTACGTTTCTATTTTTTGATGAAGCTTTCACAAGTAACTGCAATTATACTTTCGTTAAAAATCCTGGCTGTCTGCCCCTTATGTTTCTTCATTTTTGTCTGAAATGTATACGGAACACCTGCTGTTTATACAGAAGTGAAAGTGTTGTTATCATGTGGGAGATTGGACTTGGGATTTTCTATATTAGTCGCCTTAGCCTGTTATGCTTCGTTCACAATTGGAAAAATGGTCCCCGTCGGGTAACTTACGGGCTTTTTTTGTGCACTTTCGGGCATGACCCTTACGTGGCCCCGTGGGGTACCCTGTGGCTACATGGCTATTTATAGCTGAGCACGACCGGGCCCTGGGATCTTTTTAACTTGTAGTTAAAATTAACCCGGGACCCGGTAACAGATAGACGCCGTAAGCTAATCGTGATAACACCGAGAGCTAGCCCCCCCCCCCCCCCGGACAAATTTGTGGCTTCGGGGCCCGGCCGGGGCTACACCCCCTACGATCAAGGCGCAAATGTGACCGAAGCATTAGAAGAGGTCATTAATCGATGACATGACAGCTTTTTCAGAGACATCAGTGAATGCGGCCTCCAAGCATTCAAGACTTGTGCCCGCCCACTACCTTCTCAAGATGCAAGAACACTTGCCAGCTGTGAACGACTGATTAGTCACTGAAATGAAGTGCTATGAAGAGATTAATAGCCTATTTTTGTAAGCGTCTCTATATATATTCGTGATTATTGTTCAATACAGCATGACAGAGAAACAAGACATTATTTTTATAGCAGTGCAATTGTGCATCGGTGCGCAAAATGTTATTTTTGCAATGACATTCTATGTAATACAATCCGGGACAGGAGAACAGAAGATAAAGATTCGAGACGTTGTATTAATGCGTTGATGAAGGTTAGACATCCAGGTAATAAGATACGCCAAAAATAGTTACTCAAGCAACTGGATAAGATTTTGAAACAGTCAGACGTTTCAGACAGCATCCACTGTCTTTCGTCAGTGACTAACGATAGGACTGAGAACACCAGGTTTTATACAAAAACTCTGAATAAATATGTTAATGACGTTCAGACAATTTAGGATGTCTTGAAGTAGTCTTTAAAAAGAAAATTAATTCAAGACAAAGTTTTATGCCGTTGTATTAATGGTTTGTCCATCAAACACTCCATTACGTTTTACATTATGAGTAACCTATATTCCTAAAATACGTGAAAGGCCATGTTGATTTGATCATATGGATGACATCCTCTGGGCACCCCAAAACTGATGTGAGCGTGCGAAAAAAATTGCGAAAAAATAAGTTGCCTTCATTATGAAATCTAAGTGGTCAGAAAGGTTGAACGAATGGATTTACGCACAGAGTATGGTATATCAAGCAATGAACTGCTTATGTTTAATAGTCCTTTTATAAACTGTTTATGTTAGTACAGCAGGGCCTACATAGGAGAAAAATACCATGCTGGCTTTCAAATATTAGTAAAATCTTGGAGGAGTCAGGCTTTGCCTACCTTTTACTTAACAAAGATCGAAACACGCTATCCGCTCAATCTGAACTAAAACAAAGGCTAAAAGACAACTTCCTTCAGCATTTCTACTCACAACTGAACTTTTGTGGTGAAAAGGGAAGCATGGAAACAAATTAAGATCTTACAAAAAATTTAAGATTACATATGAAAAAGAAAAATATCTAGATATACAAAATTTTAACTATCGCCGAGCTACGACTAAACTAAGGATCAGCGATCATCCACTACAAATTGAAGTTGGTAGGCTAGGTACAACCAGACTCCACCAAATAGCAGAATGTGTACATTCTGTAACGATGATTGTATAGAAGATGAAATACATTTTATTTTGGAATGCTCACTATACTCAGACATGCGCAGACCCCTTGTAAGTTCCATACAACTAGACAAGAAATATGCGCATCTTACAAATAACGAGTTATTCACATGTTTTATGTCTTCTAGAAACTACGATATGATTGAAAAACTATGTGAATTTGTGTACAAATGATTCAAGAAGAGAGAAGAGACTCTGTAGATTTAGATGGAATATTGCACAATATTCCTTTTCTTTTACTTCATGTTATCTGGAACAGCCTACCGCCAGACACACGTACGGCTCCGAATCTGACCTCCTTTAAGAGACTCTTGAAGTAAAGGAAATGAACATAACGAACGGACACGGACCACGAACCAGCTTTCGCCCAACTATATATTGTAACAATTGTATATTGTTGTACCATAAATATGTAATGATATATGTTGATAGAGTTATTAGGACTCAAATGACTGTGTATCTCTGTAATATTGTATCTGACCCTTACCTCTTCCCTCATGACCTCAATGAAAAGCGGCCTGCGTGCCGATTTGAGCTTATCATGAATAAACAAAGGTTCAAACAAAAAAATCTAATGCATTTAGCCCAAGTTGGGCATGAATATGCAATAAAATTCAGTGTCATTATATCTTCTCCTTTTCGACATCTACTTTCAATTTACGACATGTGTTTAATCGTTTTGCGGCTTTTTGAATTTACAACATAGTCGAAATTATTTTTCCTTTTTCGGAGAAGAAGAAAAAATCAATGTCGCGCAGATGCCATCCATATAATCAAGCGCGCGTGGCCTAATATAACCTCGTAGTCCTCAACGCTAGATCGCATATTGTTCGGATCGACATATAAGATTCTTACGAAAACAGGTACCCACTCGAGTGCTGAGATTCGATTTCTCTCCTCTACATTAGTTTCCTAAGCACCACCTGTGCACGGCATATTATCACTTAACGTGTAATTAGAGACAGGCACGGGAAGCTTGCAGCTAGGTCCAAGAACACAACACATAAATATATTTCAACCGGAAAGAATACACGATTGCTAGAAGCTACTTCCCCTACTAATTATATATAAAAGATTGCTTTGAAACTCAGATTCGAATCAGCCATGACCCGACAAATTGCTTTCTAGTTTGCTTTAACGACTACATCTGGCAAAACAAACTGGCCAGTGAGATGCGGGAAGGTGTCAGCTTTTAAAAAATGTTTTCAGATTGACAATTTTGGCACTTTCGAAATGAAAGAAGCTGACTGCGATTGAACGTTTAAAACAAATAGTTTCTACTACTTTTCTTTAAACGTTCAATCGCGGTCAGCTTCTATCAGTTCACCTCATACAAATGGTCTCAGCTCAGACAACCGATACTATTCTATATATCATATCATTATTATTGACAAGCTGCAGTGTGCCAAGAGAATCTACTTATCACATTTACGGGTGCTGAAAGACCATGTCTGTCGACATTAGTCAGCACTAAGGGAATATGATTTCTACTTACGCACCTTCCCGCTTTGCTACGGCAATCGCGCACGGTTCGCAACCTGACGGTGAGCTTGTATCGCATCATAAAATGCTTAGTGAGCAAAAACTGCGCTTGAGAAAACCAATACAAAAAACGCACTTGGACTGTGTCGATGCCATGTACATAATCTATACACAGTCGAGCGTAACGAAAAACTAAAAGGATATGAAGGAAATGATTTAAACACAGGTATCATTCCTACGCGAATCATTAGCGCTAAGCGTGGTTGGAGAAATGTACGTCCGCCGAAACCTACCTGTGTTTTTCACGCATGTGAAGCTAACACGGTCCGCTTGAGTGGCAGGACTTTATCTCCGGCTGTTTATCATTAAGGCAAGTAGAGGTTGTCTTATAAAGGACACCAAGCACTCAACCTCACCAGCGCACGTCGCTGCACGTCTGACTAAAGGAGTCCGCGCGATCTCGCCTTTTTGTAAGGCGGCGGCGAAGAGGATTGTGTCACGACTAACTTGATTGGATTTTGAAACGCACAGACGTGAAAATTGATTGGACCGCTGTGATTTAGGAATACGATAACAGGCAGGAAGTCGGCCGATCAAAGAGCCGCCGCGCGGCCGGGCACACGAGCCTCGCCTGTCGGAGATTATTTCAGGGGTTCACACTAAAAGGCACGGACACATTCGTCGTGCGACGTCGTACGATTTTGATGTCGTACGATGTTAATCAAAGCAGGCTTTGACAGAACCAACCTCCGACGATGGACTAAGATAGCTTTTTCGGAAACAGACTTAAAACAATACCTCCCCGTGATGAATTAGGTGACCCCATGACCTGTAATATCAGTAGCTGCGTCAAGGAGGTTATATAACCTCCTTGGCTTCATATAAGGTTGATAGATAACTAACTCTACCAACTCTGAACTCTATTTCCTGTCACTCCCGCAACTCTGACTTTTTGTCTTACTTCCTGCCACTTCCTGCCACTAGCAAGTTGTAATAACAGCGGAAACACAGAGAAACAGATACGTCGAAGACAAACTGCTCGAGGTGTCTCCGTTGGTGTAACAGCAAAGGGATCTCCCCCGTTGTCTCTACGACCCATCCTCCATCGGATCTGTGGGTCAAGTCCACAAGCGATAGATAAGCTTAAAGGAGCATTCCTCTCCAGAAGTAGGTATTATTTTCTGATAGATTATACATTTCAGGATACAAATGCACCCGACTTTTGACCAAATTATCGCAGCTGTCTGTTTGACAATAATCATTTTCTTAATCCATGTAACCCCATACGGACCCGCTTCTAATTTACTCGCATGGCAAACTTCGGGCACAATTTTTCGCCAACGATATAAGCTTAAAGAAAGCCGTCGAGTGATCATGACTATCACACATTCAGGAAGGTACACAAAATGATTTGGTACTTTTGTAAGAAACATTGAACTCTGACATTGTTGAGAAGGTCATCCGGGGAATTCAAGAACTCTGGTAAATTTGCCAAAACAAACTGGATTCAAGCATAATGATTTAGTCTCTGATGAATCATAATACCTGCTTCTGGAGTGGAATGCTCCTTAAAAGGTTCAGGTATGTAGGTACATACGTTGCATTTTCAATCACTAAACTATAAAAAAAACATTACAAATTCCTTCTGAAGTCACCGATGCGTATTGGCAATGTCAAGTAAATGGATCTAAAAAAGCGCACAATTCGTGATGAGACATATCATGTGTCTCCCATGGCCAACAGGGTTGTTTAAGTATGGCGTTGCGCCAGTAACGATACGTTTTTAGAGCTGTACGGGGAATCTAAAAATAGCTCTCAGCATGGAACTGAGCATTGACTAAAATCAGTCAGAAACGTGTCTGGCCTTCTCTTATTTTTCATGTCTTTCGTTAGTCCCCAAGAAAACAAATGAACTTAATTTTCTATAACAAATAATTTCCTTAACATAATTGTACATACAAATGGTTTATTCAGGGATTGACACATACAGAAATTAAAACAGCATTGCAGCCGATGTTACCTTCTTGAAAGTGAACCGGCTGAATTACGCAGTCTTAAAATTAAGTACAAAACAGCACGCTGAACTAATCTAAAAATATATGCAAAAGACAAAATGTACAACCAACCAAGAGATGATGGCACCCAAACAACTGCGAAATCGGCGTCGGGACTTCTTCAAAGGTGGCTTTCTCTTATTTTTCATGTCTTAGGTACGTCCCGAAGAAAACAAATGAACTCAATTTTCTACAATAAATAATTTTCTTAACATCAAGAGATGATGGCATCCAAACAACTGCGAAATCGGCGACGGGAATCTTCAAAGGTGGCAATTCATTTTTGATGTTTAAGGCATGTAATATTTTTCTGATTAGCTACGCTATCAAGTATGTGGCAGGCATTCAAATCAAAGGCGCCGACAATAAATGTATATCATTAAAAACAGAAGAAAAAAATACTCATTTTCTTTTTCAATGCATAAATCTTATAATAGACGCCGCATATTAGGTCAAAGTTTTTGTGAATAAAGGTCAACCTGGTAAACACCGCAATTCAAGGAAACGTGACAAAAAAATAGCCACGGCGCATGCGCCATTTGAATTGAGATAGGTTGTTCTCAAGTACCGGAAGATTGAATGAATGGTCATTAGACGATTTTCTCAAGTGACACAAATGTCACGAGCGCCGTAATTGCTGTTACCATAATTTTAATGTTAGCAAGGCCGTACAGTTGCCGCTTAATGAGCTTCCACCTATACTTTCTTCGCAATAGAAAATGATAACCATAGAAACGGTTTACGTCATCTTTGAACAGCGAATTTCTTCTTTTATGTCGTACATAATTATGAAGAAAAGTACATATGAAGAATTTTAAGGGCGGTAGGAAATTGACTCTTAACACAGCAGCATGGAAACTACTGATTAGTTCCTCTCGTGCTTGAATGTTCCTAACTGTCTCATTTTGTTTGGTGCACAATACCAGCATAAGGGATGGCCATGCAGCTCAACCGGTAGCAGCCTCACAGTTGAGGTCCTAGTTCCAATTACCTGGTAACTATGAGACCCTGGTTCAATCCTGGGCAGGTCGCTCGACTGGGGCTGCACCCGTCTTTCGGGAGGGACGTAAATTAGGGTTTCGTTTTCTTGCTGCCCTATGTGCTACTAGGCACTACAAGGGTCTGAAGGAAGGAGAGAAGGAAGGAAGGAAGGAACGAAGGAACAAATGTATAGGAAGGAAGGAAGGAAGGAAGGTAGGAATGAAGGAAGGAAGCTCCACGTGTATTGTGTTGTTGCAATTCAAATAAGTCAAAATCTCACCCTCATGCTATCCTGTACAATTCAAGAGACCTCTTTTCTAAATGAATAAAGTTGGGACATCCCTAACTTCGGCATTTTACCAGGTGGTAAATTACAAACTACAGTTATGAAAGGTGCCGCAGAATTCTTTGATAATTTTCATTTTATAACTTCAAAACAGTCAACCATCCTATTTAAAATCGGTCAGATATCGAAGGCCTCTGCCTTTGGGTGACGGCATGACTTTAAAAAAATGAAAGAGGTCCAAAATGCCATGGTAAGCCTGAAGCGCCGACAGTACATTTATACATGCTTTCCCTAAAGCGCAACTTTGAAATCCAATTTCTGACAGTTTCTGGAGGAAATTGCAATGATTAGTTGTTGCCATGGCGATTCAACGATATTAGGGGTATTCATTTGAAGGTAAAGATGAGCTAGAATGTCAAAGACAAGGCTCTTATAATTACGTAAAGGTAATGATGCACGTGCTGCTTTCATTCGATGAAAGAGCTTCATGCGGACTTTCACTGAGTTAGCCTTGTTCTATGATGACTTTTATGAAATATACGAATTTTTGGCATTCGTAGTTTATACATTTTGTAGTTTTAACCTTCTCCCTGCTACCTAATCCCGTAACCAATAGAGAAGTGGGGGCCAGACGGCTACTTCAGTGTGCTAAAGGTTAAGGCATAGAAGGCGTATGCAAAGAAATTGCTAGGCTTTCTATTACTGATACAGCAACAGACAAAAAGGCAATGACGGCCTTATATGTTATAAATTGTCAGAACGAGACCAAACCTACATCTTGTAGAACAAAGAGCAAGATTCCTACGAATTTTAGCTTGTCTAAAGAATATAAGAGTCAATTTCAAGTCAGTGCAAGGATGATCAATTAGTTTGAACTATTTTAAATAAAAGAAGATTTCGGTCAAATTAGTTCCAAATTGTTCAAACAATTAAAAATGACAGTTTGAACATGTTTGAACTTATCCATATATGTTGGGAACAATTTTAGATAAATGTGTTTTCCAATGTCAGAACATGTTCTAACAAATTGCAACATTATCAAATGGTATCGTTGGGTTATTGCCCCCATAAAAATAGGTAATAAGTGGGCTCTATTGTTTGCTTCTGTATGATTTAATATTTCACAGCTGGACACTGATGGCTCTTTTGTGGTGAGCTGTCTATGCACGGCACCCAGGCATAATTCCCTGTACTTTGCAAGGGTGTGAGAATTGCCCTCTTCCCAGCCCACTGACCCAGTTACACAATGTTTCGACCATGTTAGAACATGTTAGAAAAAATGGTGAATCTATGTTGCAACAGTTTAGAAACTAAATACAAATAATGTAGTCGAGGTTATAAATGTTTCTGTGCGGTAGAAAATATCTAGAAAGTCAAACAAAGGTTGGAATTGGTTCAAAACAGTTTCTTATCTCTGTTTGCTACAAATGTTTAAAAAATGTTCGAACAAAGGCGACAAACACCCACTCTACTCATTTTGAGAATTCAACCTTCCAGAAAAAAGTCACTCGTCATCGAAGGCCATCGTGTTGATGAAAAAGGGTACGTAGGTTGTAATTGCATAGCTGTCTTTTTCTACTTGAAATCACCGAGACAAATTTGATTGTCCGAATACTAGGCCGAACGCTTTGCCGACGTCCCAGCTGTAGGCTTGGCCTCAACACTTCAAATTTGTGTGCTTCGTACCAAAACACTTAACTGAAGACCTTAAAAGTGCCAGAGTTCTAATACTGAAAATGCAGAAATGTTCGCGGTGGTTTATATTCGCGGTTTTCGCGGCAACCGTTCCACCGCGAATTTAAATCCACCGCGAACATTTTTGTCCAATGCTGTACCAGAATGTGACTATAGCGCTGCCACAAACTTAAAACCACCGCGAACACTCCATTTTCGCCTTAGCACGAAATAAAAACCACGCGAACTTAAATGCATTTACAGTATTAGATTCTCGATTGAAAATAAAGAATATTGGCTTCTTCTGTCCAATGTTTTCTCCAGCGATACGAATCATGTACAAAACACCCAGACCGTATTACCTCACGTGAGAATGTGAAGCACCCAGCCCGAAAGTGTAATTTGTCTCTTATCCTTCTACTCTGGCGTGAGAAAACAATCACAAAGACCTGAAGCAATTAGCCTCCTTCGCAGTCCTTCTAGAGGGGCGGGGGCGCTGATTTGCGATTTTCAACATGGGCTAAGGTTCTCAAAAGGTTCTCGAAGCGCTAGAAGGAAACTGGACCTAGAAAGCCACCGAGCTCCCCATTCATTTGAGAACCTTGCCCATATTGAAAATTGCAACATTCCAAATCAGCGCTCCACTTAAAAATAAACTAGCCTCCAATAGGCCTTCCTACGGGGGTAAGGGATCGTAAAATTCGGCAAAAAAGGAATGATTGGCCAGGAAAGTCAGTCTACGGTGAGGTAAACATTTCTCCCCCACGCCTGCAAATGAAACCCTATGGTGGCCAAACTTCGATTCCCTAGCAAATATTCTTCCTATAGCCGGCGTAGAGACTAAAAATAACCACTGGCTGCATCTAGAAGGTCCGAGAAAGAGGCTACGAAGCAATATCATTTTCTATAGCTCACAGCGCTTTGGTGCTGGTCCAAAACGTTATATAAGCCTACATGGTAATTATCCGGGACCCGAGAACTCAATTCATCGTCTCATGAATGTGGTAGATTACCTGGTGGAACGTGACATCCATTCAATGTTGGATTTTAAAGAAGGATGAAGCCACTTCAATTCTCTACATAGATGTGTGTACCTGTTTGTTTGTCTTTAAACATAGATGGGCGTAATGTACGTGGAATATCCTTCACAACACAGCGATGTTTATCACTCACACCATTGCCTTGCCACCTGATCATGAAGAGCAATATAGGCTCATTCTTACCATAATCAATAAACGACCCGAGTAGAAAGGTTTCTACGGCAAACGTTATATAACACTACATAAGGATAAAATATTTTCCGCAAGTGGTAAGTAACATTAATCCGCCGGGTTACATAAATCCGCCACTTTGAAAATCAGTGGGTTCGAGAGATCCGTAGTGCAGCACTTCCCATATATGCACAGTATATATGTCACTAGTACTGTATAAATATCCCATCACTTACCGCTAATAAGGTATTATAATTTTTGTCAATAACTATGCAAGTTAGTTCATGATTTGCATTATTCATGGCCATTGGTATTCCTCTCAAGCCAAGTTTCATATGTAATGTCATTTAGCAAAACTGATTTAGATATATCATCCTCATTTATCATGCAAACTAAGTTCCAATTTGCATAATTTATATTCCATGTTTAAAAATCATGAAAGTCTTTTTGATTTATCCCTTCTCAAAGCCTGCAACTGAAACGCCGCTGCATTTCCAAAGGAAGCTACCAATCTATGGTCAAAATTCGTGACCATAGATTGTTCATAACACGAGATATTTAAAAAAACGGAAGTTCTGCTTCAGTACCTTCGAATTCTTTGCAAAGGTAATAACAGCGAAAACACAGACACACCGAAGAACAATACCTCCGTACACGAAGGAAATAACGATACCCCCCCCCCATATCAGTCATTGCATTTTTCAAGAACTGTCCAACTGTCTAAGGCTAAAGATGGCTAGAATTTGGACAAAGCAATGTATACCGTCCTTTGCCAGACGATGAGTGATCGTTTCATGATCAGACCCGTTAGGCATCTCCCTTTGTGCTTGAAATAACAGATGATAACACACCGCGTACATGACGTGCTCTATTAATTTCCGCGTAGATGCTAGGGACATGTTCTCACCTATCACCTTTGATATAAGATATGACGTCTTTACAGGACTGGGTTACACCTACTTGACTTATATGGATAACGGACGCACACGCACTGCCTTTGGCCTGCTTCCGGAGAATCGTCAGCATGGGGGGGGGGGGGGTCGCAGGACAGTAAATAAGATGTTACATAGAGTTAAAGCGACCAATTACTCTTCAGGAATCAAAGATTTCGCAACAATTAACGATGAAGCTCAAAATAGTACGTCATACAGAAAAATGCATGCAGACCCTCGAAAGAACTCGCAAAGAAATGCGTAAATGCCCAATACTTTCCGGCAAAGTGAGGTGGCTAGATGGCATTTTAGATTGACAGATGAAAAATGGTTGGGTTTTTTTCGGATGAAAGGACAAATGCGCACTGTCTATTTTGATCACCATTCCGGTCACATGTTGGTCACACAATTGACGGTTTCTAGTCATTCTGCAGCTGCGTCAATCTATCATTAGTCGTAAAATTAAAAGATTAGGTTGCAGCTGGATTTGATGAACGCAAATGGCTTAAGCAGGATCTCCACCAAGGCTGGATCTATCCGGATGTGCGAAGCCTGGTATGCACGTGATCTAATACTGACAGCTGAAAAATGGTTCGTTTTCCGGATGAAAGGATAGGTAGGTGAGAACGTGCGCAATGCTATTTTGATAACCCCGGTCACATGTTGGCCACAGAAATGTCGACCATAAAAAAAGTCAAGCAACAACTGACAGCAAAGGGCATCTTTACGGTGTGAATGGTAACCAAAGACTCCTGAGGGTGGAGTGTTAACTTGAAACAATTTAAACTGCGCATGCATGGATAGTCTTGATCAGTTCAAGAAAAACGTTGCACTCGCAGTAACATGTGACCACCCAAATCAAGTATCACGAAGAAAAAAACACATCCACTCTCACAAGCTGCTATACAAGTACACATCTGGACCAACCCTCTTCACAATACATCGCAATACAATTTATTGAGTGTTAGTCATTCGAAAAAAAATTACTTTTACGAGACACTACCGATCAAAACGTCAATCTAGTATGGTCACAGAAGTACAAAATGTACAACCGCTGACGAAACATGCTGAAAGAGGGTGACCAGCATTACTTGTCTTATGTTACGGCGTCGTAACATTCGTCGTAGATTTGATGTTGCAGAATTTTAAAGCAAGCTGTATAAATGTAACAGAACCAACCACCGACAAGGGTCTATAGATCTAAACCACCCCATTTCCATAACATACAAGACAGCTGAATTCTGCATGTAACGTTACTACACATGCAGGTTTGTCCCCATAGCCTCAGGCTCATCAGTACGTTCGTGATCGCACGACAATCACACGAGTACGTACGTCGAATGCGCCCGGACCCTAAAAGATTGTAGGCTTGTGCGAACTGACAAGTGCCAATGACAATGTCAACAACATCATGCATAAATTATAAACGGTCTGCCTGTATTTGTAGTGCAAATATATGGACGTGATATAGTATGAATACGGTACATAAATGTATTGGACATTAATAGTACAAAGCAATTAGGGTACGTGATTTGTCGTGTAATGTTGTAGTGTAGTTGTGGTGAAAAACCTATTCGAAGTGCACGTGGGGCATTCTCAACTAGCGTTCCAAGACCTCATACCTTCGCCAAATGATGTTAACCTTTTCGGGTGACGTATCATAATTTTTTCTCATTGATTATGCAAATAAGGTCCTCATTTGCATGAATTAGGCTACTAGGAGGCCAAAACCTACACGACTTAATCTCTCTACAAAGAACTATCTACCATTAAGAGCCATGACCATGGCTTGTCCAGAACACGAGATATCAAACCGGAAATTCCACTGTAGTACCTTAGAAAGTTGCTAGGGGGTCCAAAAAGTCATCTTTCCGAGGTCTCATCAAGACCTACCTATATAAAGCCAAAGGCTAACCACATGGGCTAACCCTTTTTCTTCTAAATCCTTCACTCTCTTTTTCCATGCCAAATATCAAGAAAACCCACCCAGGCAGTCTCGAGTTATACGGTTCACAAAAGAACACACACACGCGCGCGCAACCGAAACCTTCTTGGCGAAGGTAAATAGGCGCTGTAAGGTAACGTGTACGTAAACAAGCACGTTTGAATACATACATATAATACACCTCCTACAAAGATAACATAGCAGTCTGGGTGTGCCAAATAACCCATACCGCCAAGTTGTTTATGAAATTTTTGCACGCAACACAACGCGGAGCTCGCCTAGCGTGTACAAGAGTCTCAGATATCGCCTAAGTTCTTAAATATCACTTCCTAGCCTTCCAATATCTACGGACAAAGTGAGTGAAGGATTTAGAAGAAAAAGGTTTAGCCTTTGGCTTTATTTGGATGATGTAGTACATTAATACGAAATCAGACATAATAGACAGAGAAACCACAGAACAATAGCTCTCCCCTTTTTCATGAGAACACCCTCTAGGAATGGGCTATATAAATCTATATGTGTTGAGTTTTACACCTGGCCTTCGTGAGTTGTATCGAAAGCAATGGCGTCCTGAACGGTGGAATAAATTATGATCGGAGAAAGCGTCTTTACGAGAAGTGCGCTCGAGCGTATGGTTGGTTGAATGAACAGAAAACCCATGCGTGCATGGCACGCACGCGCTCATATCCAGCTATATATTACTGTCCATGAATAGTTCACCTGTCAAGTTATATTTACATCGTCAATGCCTTCGCCGAGAAGGTTATATTTTCGGTTACACCAGCTGTGGAGTGGGTCTGTTGTATGTCAAGAGCATAACTCGAGAAACCTTTGATGGATCTTCGTGATTCTTGGTACATGTAGGTGAGTGGAAAAGCAGTTGTGGAAACGAAGTTCGAAAATTGTTCACCTTGCGTTTTCCTACAGTGCTGAAGTGGACTTTGTATGTTTGTGTGTTTGTATGTAGACAACATAATTCGAGGAATTGTTGATAGATCTGCATAATTTTTGGTGGGTACGAAGAGATTGTGGAAACGGAGGTCAAGTTCAAAAATGGGTCACCTGGCATTTTCCTACGGTACTGCAGCGGGCTGTGTATGTATGCGTTTTTGTATGTAGACAGGATAACTCGAGGAACTGTTAATGGTTGGAAATGATATTTAGTGGATGGGTAGGGCTCTTGAAGGGGAAGGCCAAGTTCGATGATGGGCCTCCTAGTGGGTATCTAAGGTACTGCAGCGTAGCTTCAAAGCTTGAGGTCAAATTTGCTGCAAGTGCTACGGTCATGATTTTTGTGTGGTAGATAGTTCATGCAACAGGAAGTAAGTTGTGTACGTTTGGGCCCCCTAGCGACTTGTTTGGAACTGCAGTGGGTGACATTCCAGGTCATGAGGTCAATAAAGAGTCCAACGCGAAGTATCATTTTTGCTTTGTCTATTTGTATGTTTGTTTGTGTTTTCGCGGATATGTATTTTCCCATCAATGTCAAGTTCATCGTATAAAAGAGGCCGTAAATGTGCCACGGAGTTATGAGATCTTCGAACTCTTGTTACTATTTGTAACTTTCCTTTTTTACCTACAAACGACTAAAAAAAATTCTGAAGCAACGGGAAATTGACATTCAGTTGTACACATCATCAAGATCAAAAGACACCGACTGCCCCACTTGCAGCCGTATAATCTATCCACTAAAATCTATCCGAATTCCTCTAAGCTTACAGACAAAGAAAAGACTATTCTTCTTTTACCTACCAAAACCCCACAAATTATAGAAAAGGTGGGACATAACGTCTTCCATTGCTTACAAAAGAGAAGTCAAACCCTTCACTAGTTATAGGCAATTATGTTTGCTGCGTTTATACCTATTTTGTACCCTGTTCTTTTATGTATGTTATTTGCAATTAATTCGGGTAGGAATTTGTAATAAACTTATCATCATTATTATAACAAGGAATGCCAATGACCTGTTATGGCCACATGTAACGTTGGGTAACATAAATTCGCGGGGTACTTAAATTCGGGATTTTTCGAAAACGGGGTGTTTAGGGATATGTGCTAGATGTAACATCAGTAATACCGCTAGAAATGCAAACTTGACAGACTAACGCATTCAGAACACTGTCTGAAAAGCTTCGATAACCATGCATTAGAAGTTGGCTACGTCAAAAGCTCTCCGTCCCTTATTGTCACAGTCTGAGGGCTTCGTGGGAGAATTATATGTACATAGTTGTTCGCTGGTTTATAAGACAAATGTCACATCCGCTTCCTGCTAAACACAATTATTTACAATACAACTTATTAGAATCTCTTTTGCTAACCTACAACTGGACTCTAAGTGTGATTAATCATAAAAACGCCTCTTTGTTGCTACAACCAATGGCTACGGCACTACGGTGAATTTTCCCGCCGCCATATTCGTTACCCAGAATCCTGCTATTCGGCAGACGACAAACGTTTGCGAGGAACATTTTTTTGTCTAAATGTTGTGTGTGATAGTGGACTGATGGCGATATTTTCCTCAAAGTTTGCTCTTAGCACAAGCAGAAACACATGGACATAGTAGTATTACCATTTCTACGGCATCCAGCTAACGCCCCGATGAATAATGTACAAATTTCCATGACGGTGGGGGTGAACTTTGAGTGACGTTCTACCGACTCAACACACGGGTTGTTCCCGAAGGCTTGATGCGTGCGGTACGGCCGTTTTTTCGTGTATTTTTTTTACTCGGACACGTCTATATCCATAGCACTCTCCTCAAGCCAAGGATGGAACGAATAGCTGCTGTATAAAATGTAATTAGCGGTAAGATATTCAAGACAAATCTTCTCTCCCGAATTAATGTGCCCCCCTGTCCGACAGCACCGTCATTGTGCGTGCGGCGGACGGTAGTTTGAAGTTGAAATATTATGGTGTCAGCACGACTAGAGACAAAATCTACCATATATATGATTAGTGCAAAGATAGTACATGATACTGACAGAATGATAGAAAAAAAGGATGGTTTATTGTTCTGCTAGATTGATTTCAGTCAACCATTATCGGAAAAATCCCGAATTTATGTTACCCAACGTTACAAGCAATTAACCACGGCCTATTACTCCGCGTAATGGGGATGTTTGTGACATGAAGTGGGCTTGCACCCTTTTTTTACGTGGGTTAACATGACGACAAAGAAAACAGAGACGAAATTTCCCTCGGGACCAAGATAAATAAAACGGGAACAAAGTGGCATTTGAAGTGTTAACTAATACGCAGTGACAAGTCTGGGTTCTGAGGTTCTGTGAGAGCACAAGTCTCTCGATCCTAGCCTCTGTTGCAGGCTTCTCCCACGGCGATTTTTTTAAACTTTAAAAATATCTCAACACGGCGGTTACAGGATCCCAAGCAGGTACGGTCCCCAAGCAGATGCGGTTCCCCAGCCAAAGAATCTGGCCCCGATAAGTTGAAAAATCGCCGCGGGAAAAGCCTGCAACGGAGGCTATCTCGATCCCTTCTCTACCGTTCATTGACTTTTGCCCCTTGGTTACATATTTGACGTCGGTTGTTTTCAGCAGCTCTTCTCAAACACGGGGTCTTAGGCTTAATGATCCTTAATGTCCCCTCTAAAAATACAACAGTTTCCAGTGGTATGCAGGTTAAGACTGATTTTGTGTGTGTGTGTGTGTGTGTGTGTGTGTGTGTGTGTGTGTGTGTGTGTGTGTGTGCGTGTGCGTATTTGTATCTGCGTGTTTGTGTTTGTATGTGTGTATGTTTGTGTGTGTATTTGTCTCTGCGTGTGTGTGTTTGTGTATGTGTGCGTGTGTGTTTGTCTGTGTGTGTGTGTGTGCGTGCGTGCGTACCTATCTCTGCGTGTGTGTGTTGGTGTGTGTGTTTGTGTGTGTGTGTGTTGGTGTGTGTGTTTGTGTGTGTGTGTGTGTTGGTGTGTGTGCCCACCATCGAAAAGAAAATGTGTCCTTACCGGTGTGAGTGGATCAAATAAATCTGTCCGGATATGCAGCTTGTGTACAAACCTGGTGTGTTACGCGATGGGCGGTTTACCGGGCCCGCAATAAATCAAAGAAAAAACAAACAAACAAACAAACAAACAAACAAACAAACAGAACCAAGCAGGTTGCTTTCGATTGTTATTTACAATGCCAAAGACAATCGATGATGCATGAGCTAATGCACAAATGATGAGTATCGCCAGGAGGCGCTGCAGCACATGCTACAAGCAACAGCAATTTTCCAGTATTACTATTACTTGTGAGAAGTAAATGTCGAACGCGTGAAATTGACACTAAACTCGCTTTCCATTTCTATCCCCCGTTATTAATAACAACGCAAATTTTGTTCCTCACAATTTCAATCCTTTGTTCACTTTTGAACGAGTTTAGAATACACAGAATCTTCGAGAGCTATCGCTGAGCGTTGTTTCCATATTCAACGTTTTAAAGCTTAATGGCTAACATAGAATGGATTCATACTAACAGACGTACCTCACAGGGCGGGTGCGTAGGTATGTACGACCTATATGTTCGCCCTATCCAACCGTTCTAGCTAGGCGCGTGCCAGCTCACCTTTATTCGTACCCCAAAGTAGTCATCAGGCTACCAAATCTATATTGGTTACGAAGCTAAGTACTATAATAGGCAGCAGCGAGAAGGTTAAGGTTAATACATTTCACAAAGAAGCATCTTATATAAACCACTTAGAGTTCACTCGCTCAGGCGGTCTACCCCGCGCCCTTCTCGGCTTTCACACGCGTTTTATTTTGGCGGATGTTTCTGCTCCAAGGTTCCTCTAAGTGCTCTTGCAAATAACCATCGGTATGAAATTAATCTGCATTGAACTTATGCAGGGGGATATATACCTGTAGCTCAACTGGTAGCAGCCTCAGCTAGCCTAGGTTCCAACCAGTTGCTAACCAGGAGAGCCAAGTTCAAATCCTGGGAAGGGCATGTCGGTTGGTCCTGCACCCGTCTTTCGGAAGGGACGTAAAAAGGGGTTCCCGTGTTTGTATTAACTCGGGCTGCCCGGAGTTGGGTACCAGCCAATCGCAAGGCGCCGTCTGTATTAACTCGGGCTGCCCTGAGTTGCATACCAGCTAATCGCAAGGCGCCGTTAAATCGTTTGTACTAACTGGGACTGCGCGGAGCCTGGCCTATTTGAACGGTTATAAAAAAAGCTTCATTGGTTGTTTCTTGTACATTGGACACACACACACACATGTACAGACAGACAGACAAACAAATCGAATAGAATCAGCAACAGCATTATGCATGTGCATAGCCTTCTGAAATATACACCGCGCTTCAAATAAGATCTAACTATTAGTTATTCTAACAATTTAATATCTAATAGTTAGTAGATATTAACTACTAACTAGTCAGTATCATTTATGCTAGTAATGTGAATATACCATGTCAACCAAGACGCGCATGCGCAGAAGGCGCGTTGACGACAATTGACCACCCAGTTGTCCAGATAATGACGTCATCACCAGTTACAAACCAGCGGGCGGCCCATTCACTGTCCTGTGAACAGTCATACAGGGCTGTTGTCTACAGAGCGGCTGTTGATTAAGTTACTCCTACGTGTCCCCGTGGGTCGGGGCCCTGGAAGTTTTTAACACGGAGTTAAAATCAACGCGGGTCCTGGTAACAAAAAGGCGCCATGAACCAATCGTGAGAGGTACCCTTCCGGTGTCCGGCAGTCCACCGGGACAAACTTGTGTCTTCGGTGGCCCAGCCAGGACTACACCCCCTACGGGCACCGGTGCAAATGTGATCGTAGCATTAGCCTAAATTAGCAGGCTTTACAGGCCCGTCAGGCATTACTCTTAGCCCGACCCGTATATCACCTGTTGAGAAGGCTCTACCTGGTGCATGGTTTGTCATGTACATGTAGGTCAAACGTGAAACACTAGATAATGTGCCATTCATCAAATACTTGACTTCATGATCGCGTGTAGTGCCGTGCACTCATGTCGTTGTAGAGCACGTAAAATGTTTTCATCAGACAGATGCTACAGCTGACTACACGGCTTAAAACGCCATGAAAATTGTGCTGCAAGGTTTGGCCACCTGTTGTGCTACCTAGGGTCACATTCCAAATCGGGGAGTTTGCGGAAACGAAAAGTATGATATAAAAAGACAACGCACAAGATGTAAACACGATTAGTCATGAGCATGATTTGTGCATATTTTTGATAATATATACTCTTATTCTTCTTTCCCGCAAACTGCCCGACCGGGCCCCGGTTTGAAAATGTGACCCTAGCATAAATTAGTGACATGAAATGTAGGTCACAGTAAGCATAACTGACTGGTTGCGCTCGCGCTCCAAGAACCTTTTGTATGGCCGTGCTTTGACAATGAAGTGTACATATACATATATATGACCCGTATACATTCAGACACCGGTTCACATATGTTGAGGAAAACAGTACACAGATCATAGGAAGATAGGGCTCCACTACGAAAAATCGTCTTCACAGCAAAAAGAATTATCTAAGCTAATTAACATGGCATGTGGATATTTTACCCTTAAATGTGCACTTACCTCAAGAGAGTCTTGTTGGCGAGTGTATGATGACTTACTGGCAGATAGCGAGCGCATCCTCCAGTGTCAGAAGAGTTTCGTACGTCCAACTGACGATCTGGGTGTCATTGGACAATGCATATATCACCTCCAACCACATGGTATCATGTAATGAATAATTTCTGTCCAATATCACACCTTGCAGGTAAGGATTTGTCGACACAGACAGAAAAAAACAGACATATTAAACAAAGAGTGGGACGTGACCCAATTGACGTGCAACGTCGTTGACGTGTAAATTATTCAACAATTTCGTTTGGCAGACGACAGAAAAAAAAGGTATGCCGAAGGCGCACGCACTGATGAAATACGCCAGACAATCAAATGTTTGGGTTTATTGGTTTGTGAAAATTGCTTTTTGGGGTAAATTAAATGTACCAGATGCATGCCGTTTCGCACGAACGCACTCCATTGTTCAGCCTTCTGTTCTGGTGTGATGGGTACAAAGGACAATTTTGCAGGTTGGCCACTAAAGGGTTTGGCCCATAACCTCTATAACGTGATACTTATTTAGGGCCCGTTCACACTTGTGCGTATATTCAAGTCCGTATACATGTATGAGTTGCGTATTAACATTTCTTGGGGGTTTAGGTAAATTTGGCGGGTAAAAGTTGTTTTCTACTTTGTCTTTGACCCACCGAACCGAGAAAAAGGACTTATTCGACCGCAAACTTTACCTAAACCAAAGAAATGTTAATACGGAACTCATACAGACTTGAATATGCGCAAAAGTGTGCACGGGTACTCTCCAAGCAGAGGAGGGGTTCCGGCAGGTTTTTGACTTGACGTGTTTTTAGGCGTTTTTGTCGGGCTTTCTACTTTGTCTTTTTTTTTGTATAGCCAACCCACACGCGGGTTGGCTATACAAAAAAAACAAGTAGACAAAAAGACAAAGTAGAAAGCCCGATAAAAACGCCTAAAACATGTCAAAAACCTGCCGGAACCCCTCCTCTGCTTGGAGAGTATGAACGGGCCCTTACCCACAACATTGCTCTAGTGCTGTTATACTAAATTCCGCTAATGCTTAGGTCACAATTGGAAAAAGGGGCCCTGCCGGGTAGTTCCCGGGCCGTTTTTGGCACTTCCTGGCGTGACCCCTACGTGGCCCCGCGGGGCACCCTGCGGCTATCGGGCTATTTTGGGGCACGGCGGGGACCCGACAAAAATTTAGCTCTGACTTAAATTCTACCCGGGCCCCGTGGAGAAAAAGACGCCGTGATCTAACCGTGAGCACACCGGTAGGTACCCCTCCGGTTGCCGGCAGTCCATCGGGACAAATGATAATTTGTCTGTTTGTTTGCTTGTTTGTTTATCTATTAATTTATTTGCACACCAAGTAAATCTACAATACATAATACGATAAACAATAGATAAAAACAGGTTCAGGAGGAAGAAAAAGCGTCTATGGCTTAAACTAGGCCCTCCTCGTCTATACTTATCAAACTTGATTATAGATTTTAGATAATATAACAAAGTGATACACAGAATATGAGAATGATAGATGATAATAATTAGATTAAGATTAGATAAGAACTGAATATGTGACTCTACTACAGGGGGCTATGATGGGGTTTCATGGCACTTTTAAACGTCAGAAAAGAGGTGATGCTTTGTATATCTAAATTTGTCGGAAGACTGTTTCAATTTGTGACATATTTACATTTTACGGAGAACTGTGCTAATGATGTGCGGACGACAGAAATATGGAGTTGATTTCTTTGTCTGATATGATAGTTTTGTACAAGTGAATTAGCGTTCGGGAAAAATAAAATATATTGGGGAAATTGTTGCAAAGAAAGTTCAATGATAAGATATTGATTTGTAATTTTTTGATATCATCGATATCTAGTATCTTTAATTTATGGATAGAGGAGCCATGTGTGAGTGAAAGTTAGAAGCAGTTCTATCCTTGTGAATTTCTTTTTGAGAGTTAAAAGAGGCTGTAGAGTTGTACGGCAGGCGTATCCCCAAACAATATTGATGTTACAGCAATTCAAATGTGGGTATGTAAGGTCGTTGCAGATAGGTCTGAGGTTATTATGAGGGATAATGTATTTGATTTTCACCATTTGTTTTAGCAACTTTTTTATTTATAGCAAAGACCGGGATTTCCAGTTTGATTGTTAATCTATTATTACCCCCAAAGTGTTGGTCTGTTTCTCTTGCCTAGTAGGAATCTGTGAGGACATTTTGGCGTTATTGGTGTCATAACTTTTATTTTTACTACATGAAATAAGGCAATTTGTTGGCAACGTACTTTACATATATCTTGATTAGCCAGTTGTATCAGAGAATCAAAGTTTTTGTTGGAAAGGAATATGTTGGTGTCATCGGCAAAGAGCATAGAATAAAGTATTGTTATGAACCAAGGCAAGTTCACAGAATAAATGTGTGTACTTCGTAAGACCGGGTCAAGTGTGACGTCAGGTGAGCATAACTAAAGCATGAACTTCGTATATATCGTGTACCTTTTTGAGCTCCAGTGCAATTTATATACCCCTCGTCGGCCTCGAGATATGACGAGTACCCACCAGGAGCCTGCCTGATGCCCGACCGTCGTTCGCGGGGCATTCGGCAGGGACCCTATAACTGCCCCACCTGGATGTGATAAGCGCGCGGTACCCTGTCGGACCCCACAGGGGTCACTACAAGACACCGTCAGATCAATTGACGGGTACCTACCGGAGACCGACCAATGAAGGTGACAATATTTTACAAAAATGCCACCGAGTGCCCGCCGGAGCACCCCGGGACCCCGGCAGGGAAGCGTGAAGGAAACTTTAAATTGTGACCACGACAGTCGGTGCCCCCCAGACGTCAAAGCCCGGCCGGGGCTACATCCCCGACGGGCACCGGCGCAATTGTGACCTAAGCATAAGGCGGCGACCTAGCTGCGACGTAAAATTTGACAGAGCGTTTTATGAATTCCAAAGATAAAACAACGAATTTTTTACTCTTTCTGCGTTTTGTTGTCTTTCCGAAGCCTCTACCTGACTCCGCGGATCGCTGGAAAAATAGTAGAAATCAAATAGAGTGAATAGTATGCGAAGAAAGCCGGCTACGGAGAGAGGGACTAATAGGCGACCCTCCAATTTCTACCTCTTTTCCAGCGGTCCGTGGAGCCTGGTAGAGGCCAGTCTTTTCGGGCATACTTTTGCATTTTTCATGGTATTCGGAGTATGAAGTCAGGGGGTTACGCCAATACAATTTGGGTCGCAGCGAGATCGACGTCTACTGGAGTGGGGGGCCTTACATGAACAATCTTCTTTTAATACTTAAATGTATATGGCGATATAGCCAAGCAGATCATTCTTGTTCTGTGGTCTTTTGGAACCTTTATGTGTTTCTACTACCCCTTCAGTAGTGATGAACAATTTTACTTTCTCCAATTAAAGGTTATGTGTTAGGTGCTGCTTGTGTGCCTGCACAACATAACTGGAGAAGTTGTGGATAGATCCTAATGATACTTAGTAAAGGTTGGGGAAACGAAGGTAAAGGTCTAAAATAGGCCCCCTAGCAGCTTCCTACGGTACTGCGGCGGTACTTCGGGTTTTGATATCTCGTGTTCCAGACATGCAGTGGTCGTAATTTTTGATAAGTAGATACCTCTTGAGGCGGAGCAAGTGGTGTAGGTTTCGGGCCCCCTCGCAGCTTTAATAAAAAATGTTCCACCTTCCTTTACAGAAAACTGCATCATTATAGAAAGACGTACAAACGCAGAAAATGAGACTTGGAGATTACGTCACCACTTCAGATGTAGGATGTATGGCGTATGGTGTGTTTGCTAGATACTAACAAGTTGCACACATAGACTTTAAGCAAATAACGAAATCAACATTCGAGACTTTCATATATCACTTTATTTCCTTCTGCCATTGATAGCAAAATGTTTTGATCTTTGGAAATAAAAATAGGTCATCTTCTCTGGGTTGTGGATGGTAATAAGACTGGGTAGGAAAATTATGTTACAGTTGGTAAACTCAAAAAGCATCATCATGAAATTCTCTTCCATACTTTCATTTTCAAATGCCTCCTCTCCTTATGATATTGCATGCATACACGTACATACCGCTGAAAAATACTCTTCGTCACTATACTCCTATAACTACACCTTGTGGAAGGCTGCGGTCTTCAGAAAGACAGTGATGCAAGATGTAGAAACCTTGGCACGGGTGACTATTGGTAACAAGTATATCTACATGTACAACCCCCTATCCCTGTTTGTTTACTGTAAATCCATTTCTTTTCACCGAGACTTAATTTTGGGGCTTCCAGTTCTTTGATGAAACGATTATGTAGTACATTTGTAATACATATTTGTATTGTCATGAATTTCAGAAATTAAACTCAAAAATTATACAGCCGTGAACGTTTCAAGATTTACAGTATGTTTCCCTATGTTTGTGAACTGCATTTTACCCCTACCTCACTGATTATCCACACAAAAACACTTCTCTATGCACTTACAATGTTCTTTGTATGTACCTACAACCTATCAACCACTCCTCACAACCAATAGTATCAACCACCACATACAGTTTTTACCATCATTTCTTTGTTTCAGCAGTCAAAAGCATGGAGTCATGCCAAAATTTTTGTGGAGAAAATTTTCATCCTTTTTTGGCAACGAGTATCGTATGTTAAATGCATTTCTCACACTGAACTATACTTAAGTTATATCACATAGCAAATTTTCCATCCTTTCTCAAACCATCATGTATGTACATGTTAATGTTCATTATGACACGTCAAACAATACGCTATCGTTATATCATATCATATATCATAGCAGATCCACAAACTCAACCGACAAACTCTTAAATGAACAACAACATAGCTGTAGAAATTCAAACACAACTGAATACTGTGTTTGTTTTGTTTGATTCAGGTTTTGAGAAGTTTAAAAAAACTTACCCAAACCCATTTACAATATATGAGAATTTTGATGGTGGACTACGTACAAATGTAGGCTGGTACACAGTTTAAACTGCACATGTAACAATACACTGTGGGTAATACATGTTTGTCAAAGGTAAAGGCCCCTGTGACATAAAACTAAACACGTCTGGACATGTATCAAGAATGGTCTAGACAATGACTGTTTACAAGGTGTCTTCACCTTTGACCTTGCACATGAGCAGACCAAACTGTGAATCAGCTTATTCTGAAAGATTTGTTTCTGGCTAGTCCCTGATTTAATTTTTCTTCGACTACGTGTTAGAAAGCATTTACAACAATTTTGTGAAACATTTTCCTTGGATACAATTTGCAGTGATGCCAAAATTTTTGGTTTACTGATGAGATCAATAATTCTGCTACCATTGTATGGTATAGATTAGCCACATTTGGGGCATTTTTCTTTATCAAAGACATTTTTGAGTGTATTGTTTCCCTTCCACTCAAAGGGAATGTAGTTTTTGCCCTCAAAATCATAGACGACCAGGTATTAAAAATAGATAACCTCTCTCAATTCCCTCAACAGAAAAAATTAACCAATTAAGCTATTTCATTAACTAGAACTTAGAAGATCTGTATACAAAAAGTTGAGAATGCAAACTTCAAGCAGAGTATTCCAACAGCTTTTGTTTGATTTTGTCCACTTTATCATTATCATCATTTTATCCGAAAGAAGAGAAAACATCAAATAACACTATTATCATTGGTAAATGTGCTCAAGCACTTTGTGGTTTTGTGGACAAAGCGTCTGCCAAAATCAAGGACGTTGAAAATCAAGGACGTTGCAATAACAAAGCTGGTAGTTTGCATTCCCAACAGCAACCCCTGTTGACTCCAACTGGAACTGCAGCTAATGGCTATCTCTTGACTTTTTGGACGAGACTGCTTGCAGCGCTTGCTCTGATAACAACGAGGGGTCAGACAGGATGGAGGTTGTCATACTCAACTGTCTCAAGGAATTCAAAACCGCTGTGGAAGGAGGACAAAAATTCTAATAAGCTATCTTGTCTTAGGAGCACATACATGTACAACGATCAGGGTGTGTCGATGAAGATTAGACATCCAGGTAATAAGATACACCAAAAAAGCAATTACTCAAACAACTGGATATGATTTTGGAAACGGTCAGACGTTTCAAGTAGCATCCACTACTTTTCGTCAGTGACTGTGAGCAAGATCAGTTGAACAGCTTGGGACATAGCCTTGGGGGCAAACCAGCTTTAGCTCCTATATTAAAACAATAGGAGCTATTGTCCCCTTTTACTTCAACCTTGTCTTGAGTTGTCTAATTTGCTTTCTATTGGACTATCTAAAAATTTGTCTTCTCCTTATTTGCATATCAATTCATAGTTCGTGGTTATAAACCTGCTGTTCAACTGATCTTGCTCACAGTCACTGACGAAAAGTAGTGGATGCTACTTGAAACGTCTGACCGTTTCCAAAATCATATCCTGGACAAGTTGTTTTAGTAATTGCTTTTTTGGTGTAACGATCAGGGTGGGTACCAGTACAGAAAATTTATGTCCAGGTATGGTCCAGGTCCAGAGGATACTTGGATACTTTATCCACTCCATTAGCTTTCATACAAGTACAAACAAGTACGTAGCTAATCTTCCTGGAGTATCAAAACAAATGTACATGTAACAAACTACATTGATACAGATATTTACATCTTACATTAACACATATCACATTAACATAAGTGCCTTATCCACTCCTGTATATCACCGCATGTGCCTTGACAACTCCTGAGTAAACTTGTCAACTATATTACCACATGTGCCTTATCCACTCCTGTCTACACATGTGCTCTATCAATTCTTGTCCAGCTATGGACCTGATTATAGTAGTATAGTAGCAGACAAAAGAGCAGATCTCAGGCAAAGACTAAGAAGACCATTAAGTACGAGTAAGTAAGGAGAACTTACTGGGTCTAAGAGCAGGAAGGGAACAGTGCTCATCTAGCCATGACAACACTGTCTTGCAGAAGTCTTCCATGCTACCCGTGGACACCGCTGCGTTGTAAGTCTCAAACAGGGGGCGGATAATTAAACTGAACTGTGACACAAAAGTTAAGGTCCATGAAGAACAGTCCTTTACATGTCATCATAAACATTGATTGTATCATTGTATTTCTAACTTCTTTCTTATTACCTCAGTCTGTCTGGGAAGTATTGTTTTTGGAGTGTACAATGTATCCACACTTATTTCCACATGCTAGGCACATACATTTGTAGGGGACACTGACAGAAAGTTAGGTCAAAAGTCCAAAAAAGTACTTGAAAAGGTTATCTCATTTCCTGTCTTCAATTTCCTGCTATATGCATGTCTGTTGCCTTATGGGAGCCATTGGAAAAATGCATTGACAGAATCAGTGAGATATTCACAATGCAAAAAACAAGAAATTCACGAGAACTTAATAGTTCATGGAGGCATGAGATCTTTGATTTTTTACTTAGAATGAGGCATATGTCCTCAAACGATCTTCTGAAACACAACTGAATAAAATATTACCCTGGCAACTTGAAGAAGAATAGTCTAAGAAGAGAAGGATTATTCAGTGTTTCATTATGTAAACATTTTTGCTGACTTGTGCTGTTAAAAAAAAAACCCACAAAACCCGAACTGAGCTGCAAAAATGGTCCCACAATTGGCAGACAGAGGCTGAACATGTTAAGGATACAATCCAGAATTTCCAGTTTTGTGAAGTTCTCGTTCTGACGTACTCGTCGAACATTTCCTTCATGTGGTCGCTGCGCTGTCTGGTGACCGGCGCCCCCGTGGCAGGAAGCTGCGCCTGACAGTTACTGAAGACAGGAAGAAAACATATCAACAAGCAATCAGTGGGGTCGTGTGGCGCAACGGCAGCGTGTTCGGCTCAGAATCAAGTGGTCCCGGGTTCGAATCCTGCGGTGTCACCGATCTTGTACCCTTGGGAAAGGCACTTTACACGACTTTAATTTCACATCATCAAGACCGTGGGCATTAAAGGCACAAACACAAAACAATCTGAGGACAAGCAACCTAAAGAATGTGACTAGTTTGATAGTCCGACAATGTAAACTTCACATACATTTTTGTTTAGTCTTTACTTTGCCATAGACTTACAAGATTACAACTGTTTGTAAGCTCAACTTCATCAGTTCATGAAAAAAAGGTGATTTCTTTGAAATATATTTGAATAAGCTGGTTCATGGTTTGAACAGCACATGTGCAAGGTCAAGGGTGAAGGCCCCTAGCTTGTAAACATTGCTTGTCTAAACTGTGCTTGATATCATGTCCAGACATGTTTTGTTTATGTCTCAGGGGCCTTCAACTTTGACATATTACCCACAATGCACCAAGCTGCACATGTGCAGTTCAAACTGTGAGCTAGCTTATTGATTCATCCAAAGGTTGTAACTGCCTGTACATACGAGATGGCACTGTTGAGCTCCTCTATCTCCTGTTTGAGAACCCTGGCCTCCTCTAACATTTGTTGTCTCTCAGCTTGTAACTTCTTTGTGTAGTCCACAGCTGGGGAAGAAAAGAGATGTCATACTGTTAGTTACCAAGGCAGGTAAAAAAAATAATGGATGAAACTCCAGAAGTTTTACCATGTTCTCACATCCAATCTTGTAATACAAAGGCCAAAATTACAAATTTCAGATAATGGTCTGACACTGTTAAGGTGACAGACCACAGGAATCACAGCTATGTAATAGACTGGGATTGGGAAAAGTAATAGACAGAGAGGACAACAGATGCATTCCCTGGATCAGAAAATCTACTCCAGTCATGATCCGTGATGAGGGGGGATATTTGGGACCACATTCTTCACACTGCAGTACTTACAGTAACTGCAGTGCGAAGTAGGACCAGTTACTAGTGTAGTATTAACCTGAGCAAGGATCGAGACAGACAGTCACCAAAACATCAGCAGGTGATAGTATACTACAGTCACACAATGGAACGGCTTTTCAGGGTGGTTTTATGTCCACAGTAAAGAGTTCAATGCGAACATAAAACCACCGCGAAAAATTTCTGCATTTACAGTACTGTACATGTGTGGAGTTACTATCAGAAAGACTCACTTTTCTGCAGCATGGCTTTTCGGGGTGGTTTTGTGTCCATGATAAAGAGCTCAATTCGAACATAAAACCACCGCAAAAATTTCTGCATTTACACTTACTGTACATGTGTGGAGTTACTATCAGAAAGACTCACTTTTCTGCAGCATGGCTGCTTTACTTATCTTAAAATCGCAGGTTTTATGTCCACGGTAAATAGTTCAATGCGAACATAAAACCACCGCGAACATTTCTGGATTTACAGTACTATCAGAAAGACTCACTTTTCTGCAGCATGGCTGCTTTACTAATCTTCACATTCCCCTGGGAGCTGAGGGTGGGGATGAGTGTGTGCAGCGTGTCGAAGCCAACTTTGATGTTAAACCTCCTCTTCTGTTCTGCGGAGATGTGGATGGCTCTTCTCTGGTCCTAACATGGGAAACAAGAAATGCTTTTTAAAAAAGCTGGCCATGCAACCATGGTGAGGATGAAATGGTGGTTGTACATGTAATGACTTGTACAGACTTTGCTACGCCCTGCCCTCCCCATCGATCGTCACATATGTGTATCTTGCATTAAAACCGTCACAATTTTTGCCGCCCTATCCTTTAAATGCTGTATAATAGCTAATGGCCACACTATTGTCCTATGTATTTCATCAGTTGAAGTAAAAATCAAACCTTCTTGGATGCCGTTTAGATTGCCAATAAGAATCGGATTATCAGCAGTCTGCGCATACACATCTACCAACTATAGTCAGCCATAAGCAATGGCCAAATACGAACGTCTGGCCTTGCATGAAGCGCCCTCTGGCAAGGCGCAGCCTGTCTGCAGCTTGGAAGAAAAGGAAGGGTGGACAGAATGGAGGACATCTAGCTTAAAACCCGCCAATATGCCAGCAACCGCATGGCAGTTGCCTGGCAAAAACATGGACATTCTGTCAGGTGAGGCATCACTTCAAGCACTTTCTAGTATTATGGAATACTGAGTGCGGTAGCACTAACTTGACTAAAGCCAAGGAAAAAAGGTTGTGTTTCCGGTTATTGAGTAGGGGTGGCCCTGTGTGCTTGGCTAAAAATGTGAGCTGTAGCGAAGCCACATTGCGCTACATGTTACTTGAAAAACCATCATGCTTCCCCCTTCAATTGAGGATGGCAAAAGAAGAAGAGGCTTTTATCATCCACTTTCTGCCCAATATTTGAAGGATTCATATAAAGGAAAAAGTACTCACAGAACCTCCCTTGTATGCCTTCTCTTGAGAACTCCTTAGCTTGGAGGGGGTTTTCCCTGGAGACTACAATAAAAGAACAGGTTTTATTTATTTCATACACATACCTGGATTCACTGATTCATGGATGTGTGTGCAAATTGTATGAAATATACTAGTACATGTGAATGCATAAAACTTTTTCCAGAGTACTAAAATGCAGTAAGTGTCTAGACTGCAACCTTTCTATGATTGCAAGTTTCCCAAACATTTGTATTGTGATGATATATGTTATGCACTCACCAATCCTTGTGCATAATTCATTAGGAACATAGAGTTACCCTGGAGACATTCAAAGTAACTGTATTTTTCCAAAACATAAAAAAAGCTGTTTTCACATTGTCAAACAGTTATAATTTCAGACAAATTTCAACTAGTGAGTGAAAATCTTGTTATTATTAATGTCCTTTTCATAAGTATGCTATATTGTGTGTTTGACAAGCTGACTTATTAGTTATTTTGAAGAAAAAATCAGCAATTGTATAGCATTATGTACATGTATAATTGGAAGTTTATGTACTGCCCTTTACAATCATGATACCAAAGTTTTCTTAACAAAGACAGAAATGGTAGGCAGTAGTTGCTACTACATGATTGTATATCAACTTGATTGCTGTGAATATATGGAGGAAACATTCTTCCCTCCAAGGATTCTTCCCTCCAAGGAAGCACATATCCAGGACATAATGCACATACATGATCTAATGGATGTTTGGTTAATGTCGCATCAAAATTACAAGTGTTGATTTCAATTAATCTTTGGACACAATTATAGATGGATACTACAAAATGTATATACAGGATATCACCATTATAATATAGGTGAATATCATCTTACAAATGTAAACGTTCTAGTGATGTGCTATTATGTTCTGGGTACATGGTAGGTTGGAACTGGGGTGATTTCTTTTCAATGATGGGAGGGCTTATGTGTTACATAGATGGTTTAAGGTAGTTCACAGTCTGAAGTGCACATAAGCAGTGTGGTGCAACGTGGGTATTGTATGTCAAAGTTGAAGGCCCCAGGTTATTTTTTTGTTCACCTTCAACTTTGACACGTAACCCACAATGCATCACACGGCACACGAGCCCTTCAAACCGTGAACTTGCCAATCAGGTGTGTCGATTGTCAGGTGAGAAAAGAACACAAAATACAGTCTGGAGGGCTTACATGTGCAGGGGACCAGTCCATTCCATCTATAAGAACACCCCTCGTGGTGTATCTCTAGCAGGGGGTCAAGGGAAAGACATGTCAGGGGACTGGTACACCTGGACGAGCCGGGCACCAAGACAACCAGGGATGGACATGTGGTCAACTAACTCACCAGTCGACGTTGAAAGGCTTACCAGGTTTCCCTTTGCAATAGACCGATCCTGGCTGTCCATCACAATTTACAGTTCAACCAATGACAGCAAGGCATTTAGCAATTCAACCAATGAGGAGTGGCTACATGTCTGTCCAACATTTGCATTTTTGTGTTCGCGTTTTGCATGTTTACGTTTTGATGGAGGTGGGCGGGGCTATGGGATCGGTCTATGGCAAAGTTTTTCAACTTTGTGGCCACACAAAGTTACAGATATGCAAGGCTCTTTATCCCACAAGACTGCTGACTTTAGGTAATTTAAACAGAATTTCATAACTTCGGAACATGTTTAGATACAGTTGTATGGAAATGAACAAAATATTTGTAACTGGCTACAGTGAGTTTACAACACTGCACACCACTACCAATTTTGAATAGTTTTAGTCGAGAATGCAATAATGATAAATTTGCAGATGTGGGAGAGACAAACATAACCATAAAGTGGGAGGACTACATTACAGATTGATGCTTGCATTCCTACACAGTTGTACTGTCCCATATTTTCTGTGCAGTCAGTCTTTGACACCAGTGACCAAGACAACAAAATGTCTAAATCTTCAAATCTATTCTTCAGATTGGCTTGACCAGGATTTAGACACTTAAATGACTGTGACCGTCAAATACATGTTCAAGGAATCTTCATGTTTCTCCAGAAAACAGAGCTTCTGAATCAGTTAATTCATAAAGAAATAAAAAATCAGATTTAAAAGATTCTTTTAAGTACCTTTGGTTTGTTTGTGTAAAAAAATCAACTTGTGTAAAAGTTTTCATGGTCTTGCTATCCTCCTTAGTAACTTACTAAAAGAGGCTTGTATTATCATTCAAGAATGACCTTCGCAAAAGAGAGACATCTGAAAAACAAATCTGTCAATGCTGCTACACAGCTGAGTAGATCTTACAAAATATGCTTTTGACTTGTCTACATTTCAAACAGACATGTACTGCTACATGTACATGTAGTACATCACAAACACTACCACCACCAGAAACTACCAAAACTTTGGTACCTCTTCTGAAAAATTCAGGGTGTTGACAGGCTTGTAATCCTCCAGCTTTTTGATTATAATCCACGGTGATACCTGTGTCTAGTAAAAGAACCATAATACATAATTTTTGCAAATTTACATAGATTGTATCTATCCAAAGTTCCAAACAGTAAGCTACAGTAAGATTTGGAAACTAAATTCTATCTTTTATAATTACAAGGGAATGATAGGTGGAGGCTATTTCCTACTACACAGAAAAGAAAACCACTACACCAACAAGAGTCAAAGAATCAAGGATAACAAAAAGTTTGGAACAGAAATACCAACACTGTACATTTGGATACCTAAGAATTTAACCTAGTACACAGTTTTAGAAATGGTTTTGACTGAGCGACAGAGCAAAAGATATGGGAAGTTCAGCCACCAAAAGGGACAGCTATAACTGAGTGGAACATCAATCTGTTCTGTTGTTTTCCCATACTTTATCTACAAAAACTACTGCCTGACCAACAAATTCCTACCACTGAGCACATACTGTCATACATAAAAGCAACAAAGATTACAAGGCATACAGTCAAACCTGCTCAAGAAGACCACTCAGGGGACCGATAAAATCTGTTTCTTAATGCTTGGCGTCAATAGGAAAATCATCTAAACAAAGTGGTCACAATTAGCCTCTAACAGGCTCCAGAGGCGGCTGGAAAGAGTAGAAATTGGCTAAATAGACAGAAAAACATGCAAGAGGAGTTAGTCAGCTATAGGGGTAAAGTTTGCCGCCCTAGGATGGCATATTGGACCATATCTCCGTAGCCAACTCCCTTAGCATACCATTCAGTCTATTTGGCCAATTTCTATTATTTTTCCAGCCATTCGCAGAGCCTGGTAGAAGCTAGTCACATTGGCCAGGTGGTCTTTATGTACAGGTGGTCACTTACTAGTACACAGGTTTGACTGTATATCCGACTGGTCTTTTTTAACATGAACTACATGTACATATCTCTTTACAAGAGCATGTTTATATCAAGGCAGCAGCTGTATTAATGGATTAAAACACAGTAATGGCATGCACTTACCTCTGAGTTGTGCCCAGGGCTGTCTTCTGTAGTGATAGGGCTGGCAGCGGACGGGGAGTTTGGAGCTGAAACATCCAGATACAACCCTGACATCACAGTCATGTACAAATGATCAATACGGCTGTCTAGTACCATTTCCACATGTCAGACCCTGTTGCGTGGGTTACTGCAGAAGAGCCCCTCTGACATGTGTGAATGTCTAGTACAATGTAGGTACCGCAAATTACATGTACATTCAGACTATCTTTATCTATAAGGCTGTTGAGTACCAGGAATTATATATTTTCTAGGAATGTTCATATTTTCTAGGAATGTGTAGTAAATACCAGAAATTACATCTGCGATCTTTAGTAAGCACCATGGATTTTATATTTTGTAGGAATGTGTAGTAATCAATCATACTGTCCAAATCAAAATCAAACTGCAAGCAATAACTTTATTTTCACACACGCACACACGTGCACACACATACACACGTGCACACACACACGTGCACACACACACACACACGCACAGACACACACACACACAGACACACATGCACAGACACACACACGCACAGACACACACACACACACACAGAGGCAAATAGGCCAAAACTATGCCTCCAATTCTATGGAGGTAACTGTTATCATTTTCTGGTGATGTTAACCATGTTGGCACTTACTGGATGCAGGCTTGATGGGAGTGCTGCATGCCGCAGGCGGGGATTTTCTCTCCACTTTCGTAGTGGTGGCCAGTCCGGACAGGCCCACCTTACCCGCCTGCGCCGCCGCAGCTACAAGGACGCTGCTCTGGAAATCCGTCACCCCGGCAACCTGGAAACAACGAGATTCCGAGTCACGAGAGTTGTCTGTCAAGCTCATGCCTAAGCAACTCAGTCTGTCATAGGTAGTTCGTGTTTCACATTGAAAAGACCTCAAGCCAAGGTCGCTTTGTACGTCAGTCGGGATGTTACATGTAACAATTCCCATTGATTGTAATTCCAAGTTAGGCCAGGCAAATACTGTAACTTGTTTGATGGTTCCCATCTATTTTTGTCGGCAACAAGGAACGAAAAAGAATAAAAAGCAACTGCTATTTTAATTTGGGCCTCAAGCTTTGGTACTCAACAATATCTCGTAGGATTTGTCAACAATGCTGAAAGTTGAAAAGCTCTAATCATACATGGTGTGTATCCCCATAATAACTTTCACACATGCATTGGACAGTGCATGATAATTCCCTTTTTGTATTGGCAATAAGGTTTTTTACCCAACAACTTAACAAGCTACATGTAGATTGACAAGATGGCTAATACCTCTTTTAGTATTTTTTACATAAAATTTTTGCTAACAAGCCCCCCCATCTCCTTTGTAATTGAATGACACTATTGTACCAGTTATCAAAGCATGCAAGGTCTTCTGCATTTTTTCGTGTATGCTAGGAATAGTATTCTGCTAACATAATTGTGCAGTTTTACTACAAGGCCATGCAAGGATTTGGGAGGAGAAATCACTTGCAGTTAAAGATGTACTAACTTTCTCCTTGTAGGTGGCAGTTGGGGGTTGGGGAGACTACTCAAGTATGATGACAACACAGCACCACAGGCAGAAGACAGACAAAGAAACAACAGACAAAGAATGAAGGATATAGGACAGAATCATACATTTAATGAATGACATTTCTGCTCCAACTTGGAAATTCAGTGATACAGTAAATGCATTTAAGCTTGCAGTGACTTAATTTCGAAGTTGTTAACAATACATACAGTTACATGTAGGTACATAAAACTATTGTTTAGAGAAAAGTACAAACCTTTCTTTTCTGACAGAAAAACGATGCCCCCATTTCATATTGTGTAACAAACATGACTTGGCCAAGGAAACTTCTAAATAATTAAAGTGACCTTTCTGTGACATCAAGCCACACAAACAAATACGTCACAATTACACCCATACGTCAGGACTCATTGTAAAAACAACATTGAACTGACTGGAAAACTTTCAAATAACAGCACACCTTACAATGTATTTTTCCTGCTATGTCATATTCTAAGGCAATTTTCTTTTTGGTAAGTTTTAACCAGAACACAACACAAGAAATGTGAGTCAGACCAGTTATTGTAGCCAGGTACAATTATATGTAAGACCTTATCTAGTAATTACACGTCTATAACAATGCCTTCTGGGTACAAATTCTGGCCTACTTTAAAACCTTACCATTTCCTAACTACTCAGTTCTCATTCCACTATTGGAAACTGCCAAGCAAGAAAAACACAAAGTGTGGTAGCAGAGACTACTATTCTTTTGCAGCTATACTTTTCTTTGCAGTTCTTTTTTTGAACAGACTCAAATAAGGTGAAAGGCAAAGGACTTTACAAAGTTTAGGATGTAATTGCTCAAAAAAACAAGATCTCCTGGCTAGAAGCCTTCAGGCACTGAAGTACAGTCAAACCTGTCTATAGCGGTCACTCAAGGGACTGGCCAAAACTGGCCGCTAAGGACAGGTGGCCGCTATGGAGAAAATGTTGATTAATTGACCACGAGTGACACATGTTTTCAGTACCCACTGAGATACATTTTTTTATTCACCGTACAGTACACATGTAAACATTAACATAGGTAAGGCACATTTTAGAAATTCGATTGTTGTTCTTCTACTTCTATTATGGGCTTGAAAAAAAAGAATTATTGTATCTGCCAACTCCAAAATCCATGACTTGCTCGAGCTTCATGTCTGAACAGACCAGCATCGCCATACTCTACTCTTGATCATTCGCGACTGCTTCGCTGCCGGCACACGCGTCACCAACGAGTTTTAATCATATGAAACTAAGTCCTTCGCAGCAAAATGCCACCTAGTTAGTTAAGAACCAAATAAATGTTGCTCAGTTGCCACTTACTGTTAGTTTTCGACCGTTTTCAAACATAAAATCGTGGCGACAATTTTCCTTGTCTGTTGTTGTTTGCTTGTCACGATCGGCTTCTACCATTATGCTAATAGGGTAATGAGAGGAAGTTCGCTCTTTTGAGGGCTTTTTTTTTTTCTTTTAAGAAAATTGCAACAGCCCAAATTTTATATCATAGTAATGTTATCCATATTTAGTTTGAGGCTTTTGGTTAAGTGATTATCCTCAGTGATAGCTTGCAGCAAAATAAATTTAACACACTATACCTCCGCAACAGTGGTGTCTTCCGATGACCTTTATGCTGCTCCGCCATTTTGAAAATCGTGTTTGGGCACATTTTCGGATGACTTCCCGGGGAAAACGGAAATATTGGGCCGACATTGAAACAATTCGCGAACTTAGCGCATCAGATACATGTGCGGGTTGTATTTACCAAAAACTACCGTAATTTTTGCCCAGTCCAAATGCACAGAAATAGTCAAATATGCTACGATGTACAAACGCAAGCCATGTGAAGAAATACTTCAGTTCGCGTCAAACCATGGATAATCTAACAAAGATAAAACATTCTTGTTTTCTTTATCATTATTATCCTGTCAAGTTGAGTTCACATAAACTTGATAACTGCATAAAAAAATGAAGATTTTGAACCCGGCGTGTGGTGGCGATGCGGCTTCCACCGGCGCACATTGCCCGTTATCGGCAGTGTTCCTGTACTCGCGGGACCGAAAATCGTCTGGCCGCGACCGCGTTGGACAGGTGACCGCTATAGCCTAATTCTTAATGCTTATGTCAATGGGAAAAATCCAAGGGACCGACAAAAAGTGACCACTATGGGCAGGTGGCCACTATGCAAAGGTGACCGCTAATACAGGTTTGACTGTACTGAGAAAGTGTATGGAGAAAATAGAGAGAGTGCAGCTGGCATTACAATAATGAGTAAGAAAAGCACATAGATGTATACACAGTGTGGTCTTAAGCCACTGCATACAATGTACATCTACAGCTTATGCTAGAATTTAAGTAGAAATGAAAAGCCTGTTTCTTAATTAGTAAACTCGTTTTAACTACCATTAGTGTTGTCACTGCTACATTCTGTATGTCCAATATCCGTAACTACTTGTACATGTGTCCTACTTACCTTTTACAAACTGTAGCTAGTAGGACATGAACGCTTTCATGTTGACACCAGTACGGGCAAACCACAGTGTGTTAATCTACAGTAAATACTGTACATTCATTTAGTAGTAAAGTGATTTTATTTAGGAAAGGAAACAATTTTTTTGTGGTGTTTCAAGTTCTTGATTGAAACAAATCTGTAGTACAGTAACGGTGTCATGAATTTGCGGTAGAGAGGTCACAGTAATAGTGAAAATAAAACCACTGCAAACATTACAAGATTTACAGTACTCAGTACCTACATGTACACTGTATAATTCTGTTCACTGTATGCATACTTACCAAATCTGCATGCAGAAGTGGTCTTTGAGCAGCTATGAACCCAGATTCAGACTTAGATGGCACATGACCCATTCCCAACTGTCTCTGATATGGACTCATGAGGGGAAAACATGCAGGCATAACTTGATTGCCCAAAAAATGATAGGGTAGCAAAGTAAGTGATGACCTGTTGAAAACCTGCACCAAAATAATTCTCACCCCCCCATGACCCTTTCTGCCTCATCTATTATGGTAATGAGAAAAACGGGGCAGTGTGATTGGTTGATTCCTGACCAATCAGAGCCTAAACTTCATCCTGAAGTGTGAGTCTCGTCTTTTCCTAAGGCCATGGTAAGTAAATTCTATGGATGACATCTGCACGCACATTGATTTTCGTTTCATTTCAATTCAAACAGAAAGAATGGAAGAAAATTTATTCCCCTCCATCAGTTGTCAAAATTACCAAGAAAAAATATATTGTGTGGTAGCCTTGAGCGTAGTTGTTACAGTAGTGATACTACCCTACCACACTAGTGTCACTTTCTGTACTTTTTGGATACAGATATAAAAGACTAGGTGGCTGTGATACTATGTTTTCTCACTTCAATAATTTTGTTACAACATTTATGGTCTCTTCATCTTAAATCTTGTTTGATTTTTATCCATCTTTTTTTTCGTTGTTGCGTTAGATTTGGGGTCTGCAGACGATGTCATCTGTAAAGTTTACTTCCTGTGGCAACTATAAAAACACCACAAGTGAAAGTAAAAAGAAAGCGTTTGTCCGTACCTGTGCGAGTTGTGAGGGGTTTGCAGCTAGAACGAAGCCCTGCGTTGTGGAGGGAGTGACGACCGTGTTGAGTAGAGACGTGTCGGGTTTGATGGCAGACGAGGTAAGGTACACTTGGTTGGACATGGTGGACGTGCCGGCCGAGGTACATGGCTGGATGCCCTGGGTGGTAAACGCTCCTGAGGTAGAGAAAAAACAAAACAAAAAATAATTAAACAAAACAATGTTGAGTATACAACCTTGTCTTGACTTTGTCTTCAATTTCGTAGTTGCTTTCACCTTATTAACATATCAATTTTGGATAAGTACTGGTGAACTTCAAGTTCTGGTTCATTCACTGATGAAAGACAGCGGATGTAGTCTGAAACCGTGTGACTGCGTACAAAGTTATCCAGTTGCTTGTGTAACTGTTATCTTATAATCATATTGCATCCACGTGTGTTTCTTGTACATGACAGTTGAGATGTTGAAAATCTCCCTTGATCTTGAATCATTGAAATAAAGGGCTGGAATAGATGGACCCTGACTGTCAATCACACTTAGCAGTTCAACCAATGAGAGAACGGCAGCTAACAAAAATCATCAAACCAAGGAATGAATTCCAATTACATTTGGCAGGAGGAGAAAAGAGTTATCATTTACAAGTCAACAATGCCAAAGGATTGCTGGCATATCGGCCACGCTAATTTACCCACAAGTAATCAATTTACCATCTCCAGAGGTGGACTTACCACAAAGAAACATCTGTGTGGTGTCCCCTTACTAAACAGTGGCAAAATTGATTATGACATAAACAGCAGGTGTTATTGATGTAAGGCAGACGGTTTAACCTTCTCCCTGCTGCCTAACACTGTAACCATTAGGGAATTGGGTGCCAAATGGCTACTTGTACTTCAGAGAGCTAAAGGTTAACCTTGGAAAGCAATTAGAAATCTGGTCTAAAAGCTATTTTGCAGAGACTGAATCTTTAGAATAGCCCCCAAAAACTTGTTTTTCAAACAAACATTCAGGATTCCAGTCACAATTTGTAATAGAAGTTTTGACTAAATTGATTTTGAAATGATACTTTGTTCTTGAAACATCATCCTTTGCCCAACTAGCCTATGGCTATTACAAAGGGCTAGCCCTGCTGACAAAGACAAGTTACATTTGTAGACAAGCACAAGACACCAATGTTCTCTTCTTAGATTATTCAAGTTAGACAATCATAAAAACATATATAATGCAAAAAATGGTGCCTGGAGTTATACATATAACAAATCAGAAACTTGCTTGCAACCACTGCTACAGTTCAAATTCCATGAATTTTGAGTAGTCAGACTATTCAAACTTGTCAAGGCAAGTGAAAGAACATTTAAGGAAACATGAAATTTAAAATCCATCATATATAATATAAAACATTGAAAGTATTACCTGTAACAGGAACATGTATATAGGGTGGTTCGAAAATGATGCTAACAGGAAAACCAGTGCGAACATTCATGACCAGTTTACACCAGTCGTAGGGACAAAAAGACGTCCTACGAGAGTTACATACATGTACATGTATGTACACTGTAACCAGTCTCCTTGACATGTAACTTTTAGCCTGTCAACGGCAAACAAATCTGTCATTTGCTCATGACTTCAATGGATACTTTAGCAAAACCAGATGGTTGTGTTGGTAACATCCTTGACTTGATCTTGAACCCTCCACAGGGGTAAAATCTTAATATGTCTTGGAGTTGGACTTCTTTACCTGTTCTTTGCCATATACATGTATCATCAAGTCTCAATAAATCATTGACCACACAAACCCTTGGAGTCTGTACAACCCTCAGTAGTTTTTTTTGTGTTACTAATAAGTATATTTTTCTTGTCACTGTGAAAGGAAAGATATCTAGGTATAGCTTGGTTCAAATGTAGACTACTATGCCATTACTAGATAATAAAAGAAAGCACATGTACTCACAAATCGATACTCACAATTGAAAGGACATACTTTACATTGTATCACTATGTGTCCAAAAACTGAAAGTTGCGGATATGGATAGTGTTGTATTGATTATGCAACTATGTTACCACAATCTGCGTCATTCTACTTTGTTTGACAATACAGTGTTGGTTACATTTATGAAGGTTAGACATCCAGCCAGGCAAAAAATATATAAAGACAATTCAAACTTGACAACTGGATAAAATTTGGAGACTTAATTCCGGACGTTTCAAGTGACATCCATCACTCTTCTTCTGGAAATGTCATTAAAATGTAAATCATTTTAAATCTGAAATAAAACTTCCATGTTTCAGCGTATCTTTCCTTTATAAATGACTGCACAGACTTGTACAAAAATGTAGTACGCTGATGATGATAAATAACTTTCCTGTGTTTGTCTTTCCCCAACTTCCCAGTAGACTGTATCACTCTTGACACATTTAAAATTGGCATCAGTTATTTCAGTCTAGTGTGAAAAAGGGTGTTCCAGTTTATTCAACATTAAGAAGCTAGTATAACCTTTCTTTACTAAGACTTTGGTGGAACTGGGGGATTAACTGCTCTACTGCCGAGGGCCATGTTTACTCAAACAGCTACACTTCAACACAACTAAGAGCACAACGGAGGAATTTTTATTCACACAATGTTTATTTTGTTCTGACCGCATAGAGAATGCTATATACACATGCAGTTGAAAGCAGAATTCCTTTTTTCTCAAACGAATGATTTAAAATCATCAGCTATGGTAATTGCGATATTGTCAACCTACATCCGTAAAAATGACTAAAAATGGGCAAATCCATATATACAATTCACTAAAAAGGCTTGGGATTCTTCTAGGCGCATATCATTTCCATGCACTCGGTGAAGCTTCAATGTCTACCATTAGGGCTAATACTAGAGAATTACATGAGAGTAATGAACAGAACATGATACATTTACATACATTTAAATCTAGAGGACAAATCTTTGCTGGAAATACATGTATGTTTGACCTTCCACACACAGAGCAAGGTGAGACATAATCACATTGCTGTAATGTATCCCATCTGAAAATACGCTGGTTTCTGTGTCTCTCTCTCTCCTTGCAAAAACCAAGGCTCACCTGGAAATCCCAATGAATCTTTCTGCAAAACATCCAAGCCCTTGATGGCATAGCACAGTTCGCTAACGTCCCTGGCCATTGCCACCATTATTTGCCTGTCTGTGCAGTGGTTCTGAGAAGTATGACAGCCCTTGCGTGCAGCCGTGCCTCCAGGCAAACAATGGCCACAAAAGGGATTGGGGGACAATCTCAAAACGCTACATCTCACTTGAAAGAAAATCTGTTTGCCTCACTGTAATAGTAATTAAGAAAACGATGGATCTATTTCAGCACAACCTTTAATTTGTCATACATGACTCCTCTGGAATGTTACAACTCAGTTTTCCAAGGTTATAAATGACCTGTCATTTGACATTACATTTTCAATTCTGTGAAGGAGGTATTGTTTTTGGTGTGTCTGTTTGTTTCTTGGTGTAACTCAAGAAGCTATGGGTGGATTGCACAGTCAATACTACATGTATTTGCTATGTGGGTGGGTCTTCTTTCTTTCAGATTTAAAACAGGATTAAAACAAACTGGTTTCAGTCAATTAAGTCAATTAAGTCAATTGTACATTGATGCAAGAATTTACCTGGTTGGAAATGGCGTAACCATAGCCAAAGGCAATAGCAATAGCAAGTCGCCCAACATGATGATGATGATAGCCAAAAGTCAACGAAATATCAGGACTTGGCTGAAGTTTTGAGACACTCCCTGTCCATCCCCTGTCCATGTGCTAGCGGCATGGGGGATAACAATACTACATGCCACTCCCATTCTGCTTCAGGTGAATGACCAAGACAAAACACGACCTGTGCTCAATTGAACACCTTCCTTACTCAAACATGTCAAACATTAACATATGTACACATTGTTTCAAAGCAGTATCCGAGCAGGTAGCCGTGTTTGTGATTAGGCTTACAGTGTAGGAAAAAAATTTCGTGTTTCCGCGTTAGGCCATGTTGATTTGATTATATGAATGACATCATCTGGAGACCCCAAAACTGATATGAGTGTGCAAATAAAAAAAAGTTTGGCAAAAAATAAAAGTTGCCTTCATCATGAAATCCACGTGGTCAGGAAGGAGGAACAAAACATAAATCTAAGAGTATGGTAAACCGAAGGATACATTTTTCTTTTTTTCTTTGAACATAAAAAAATTATCTTCTTTGACTTTGAAACTGAATTTGGTATTCCACAACATCAGTATCTGTTTTTTGGAATATTTTTTGGGGCAATTTACAGCATATATTTTCCCATTTTGGAGCTGCTTTGTATGATTTACAGTATTGCTGAAAACTTCTCTTTTTTTTAGGGAATGGACAAAAATTGATGTCATCCACAAATCAACATAACTTTACGGACAAAATTAGGGGCAATAGGGTCTTTTTTTATTTTCAACATTACATGTACGTTGTAGTAACTGTTATGTAGATACACATGTTCATTGGACATGCACAATAATATAAATCAATTGAACAAAGGGGTACAGTGTTTAGTATACATTCTAATATCAACAGAGTCTGTTTTGAATTTCATCACTGAGATGTCCGATCGAAAATTTGCCCCTTGCCGGCGACAGACCAAAAAATGCAAGGGTCGGTCGAGTAACCAGAAACACTAAATTCTTTCCCTTACGCCTTACTGTGCGCAATTTGACACGTACACCAACTGAGGCTTACAAAATTTAGAAGTCATTGTAAATTATTAATGACAGATTTTTTGTAAAGGCATCTACTTTTTTGTACAGTGCAGGTTTCTGTGAAACTGCAGGTTTCTAAAAAAACATGGTGGTGGGAAAATACGATTTTGTTGATAAGTTAATCAAGATTAATTAGTCTGAAGTGTCATGTTACATGTCCTAACTTCTGTGCAACTGTAAATTAATTTATTAATTTATTGTTTACTGAATTGTCACTAGTATTTTATTGTCGTATTTCAATGTAATTGTAATGTTAAGTGGTCCGCAACATCAGCTTGGCTGCCTGGTGCTCCACTATGTATTGTCTTGTTGCAATTTTTAATAAAGAATAAAGAATTTATTATATTGTAGATTAAAATTATAATTTCGCGTAGGAATGGAAAGAAGGTTTTTGCAGTTTTTCAAAAATTCATATTCTCAGTTTCATGGTTTAGAAGCACCACGAAAAAGAACAAAAAAATCAGCAAAAATACTTTCAGTATCCAGGCTGTGATGGCAACATTCGATATGGTTTAAATATTGCTTAAGTTCCTGACAGTAATGTGGAAAATTAGTAATCAGCCTCAAAATGAAAAATGTATTCTATGACATTGTGTTCTTCTTCATGTTATATATCAGTATGAGATATTCAAGGAATTGGAAACAAATTTTTGGAATGGACAGAAAAGCAAGCAACCTCTACTTACACTAAAATGTCAGTCACCCTCAACTGAGGTGAAGCATTGCTTTTTCAAGTAGCTAGTAGTGCAATGCGGCTTGCTACGGCTCACGTTTTCAGCCAAGTGCACTGAGTCACCCCTACTCTTCTCAATAAGTGTGTTGGGTTCTTTTACTTGTAGAGGTTTCGTACTTGAGATTTAAATGCCTGAAGCTCCCTTTTACTCTATACAAAGGGCCGCCAGCTTTTCTCCATAAGTGTGTTGGGTTCTTTTATGTGAAGAGTTTTAACACCCAACGCTAACAATATACTGACTAGAACTCATTTTGTATCTGGTTGACTGTATCGTAATATTTCATGTTGTATGAATAATACATAACATGACGTGATCATCTACTATAAATCGAGAATACTCAGCATGCCATGCAGCTTTCTCCATTCTAACATTGCTGATTTTTAGAATTCCTTTTTTAATCAAGTTTATAGACATGAATGTTTGCTGAAAAATTAATTCATGTGCACCAGGGACAGAGTTTTTCTATGTACATACCTGAATCTAGAAAGCTCAAAAACACCTTTTCAATTAATGTGTCATCTATATGATATAAATAATTGCTTGTCCAGAAAGAGTTAAAAAGTTTCATAATTCCAATACTAGATGTTTAATTTTTGACACCTTTGACGGTACACACACATGCTTGAGGTTACTTCAGTTCGCTTGAGGTTACTTCGGTTCACTTCAACACATAATATGGACAAGTAAAACAAGAAAGCTTTCAAAAAAGCTGGCCTGTGGCGAACATTAAAAGCTGTATACACCAAGGATGTCCCTCAGCCTGTGGCTCAACTGGCAGCAACCTCACAGTTGAGTTCCTGGTTCCAATTACTTGCTAACTGTGAGACCCTGATTCCAGTCCCGGGGCAGGACATCTCAGTTTGGGGCTGCACCCGTCTTTCGGAAGGGACGTAAAATGGGGCTCCCCTGCTCGAGGAGGTGCCTCAAGCACGTTAAAGGGGAAGGGCTAGCAAACCCTTCCTGTAAAAATATACCCTAGCTGGCCTGCTACTGGTTTCACCAAGGAAACTTGCTGCCCTATGTGCCACTAGGCACTACAAGGGTCTGAATGAACACACAATGCAAGGAATCAGGCAAGGATTAAATCCTGCATTCCAGTGAGGGTAAACAAAAAACGATAATCTCATTAACAGTAATCAGAGATGCTCAGTTAATCTTGTCAGATCAAAATCCTCTTCCACATCTCACTAATTGGGCAGTTAATGGAAGTATCATGTATGACTGTTGCTATACAAATGTCAACAACTAACTGTACAAGTCTATATGGCGCATGTGGTAATGCAACCCCGCTGTTCCGCCATATGAATCTAACTCCGTTTCCTAGGCGTAATGCCCCACATAGGATCTTGCCAAGTAGCAAATAGATGTAGGTGATAGAATTTAAAGCAGGGCTTTTTCTAAAGAGGGGAACAAGGGAGCTACAACCCATGCCCTGACCATGCACCCCTTTACCATGATCCTCTGACAAGCATGAAATTCAGATTGACCAGGGATGCTACTAGGTCACTTATGGCCAGTGTTTAACTGTAACCTGTCTGACAGTAATTTCCCCCTCAAGAAGTCTTAGAATGCCCCATTTAAACTTAAATTCTCTAAAACTCTAGCGTGGAAGAAGGAGCTTCATCTTCCATACCATCCCCATCTTAGTCCTTCCGCTTCCTTGCAATTTTTTCCTAGAAAAACCCATGAAGCTATGTTCTTACCTGAACCCCCTGTCAGTAGCTGTGCCAGGAAAGTGTTCTGGACAGACACGGTGTGGGTCTTGTCCCCAGAACCAGCCACCCCCTGGGGCGACCCCACGCTCGCCGTGAGAATGGTGGCCGTCTGCGAAGCCGTCGTGCTGGGCTTGGGGGCGATGGGGCTCAGACCCTTCGGCTTGATAAACTGGACTGTGGACATAACGGACAACAAGTGTTAGACAATGCAATCCTGACTCTATACCGTAAGTCTTGATATGTTCGCAGTGACCCCTCCACATGAATTCCTGACACCCCGAATATGCGTTTCCAGGGTACAGTCGAACCTGTATTAGCGGTCACCTTTGTGCAGCGGCCACCTGTCCATAGTGGTCACTTTTTGTTGGTCCCTTGGATTTTTGTATCACTTTATCTACTACAGAATTGTTTCAAAATGCAAACTTAAAACACTGCGGAAAGCTCCTTTCCCCTACTACTGCAAAGATAAGTTATTTACTGACCAATCTGAAGCAGGAAAAAATCTAGTTCATTTTGCTTTGCTAGAGGTGCTAAATTAACAGCAATTTTCAAAGTCACTTTTTAAAATTGCAGCAACATTGTTACCCGAGTAAAATTACTATCAGACATTGTTGATATTCTGATGGAAGTACACACATTGTAGCCAATACATTCTTTTTCCTTGTTTTGGAAGAAGACATGCCAAAATCAATGAGCACAAGATTCCAGACTTCCCTCTGACAAATGAAATATCCTGACCTGTATTGCTGTTGCCGGCAGCCACTCCTTGTTGCAGTGAATTCTGGGTAAACGCAACCTGCATGGTATTCTGGGTAAAACCCAGCGGCCCCTGCTTGGAGAGTTGAGCCTGTTGAATGGCGGTGGAGGGCGCAGGCTTGGGCGCGAGCGGATACTGTTTGGGCGTGGTTCTACTCCTTGTGGGAGCAGGCTGCTGGTGTTGTTGTTTTTGTTGATCGTCCGTCTCCATGAACGTACTTCCCGGCAGCGTGCTGACCGTGGTGAACCCGCCGAAGTTCGCCTGCGAGACCAACTGCTGCTGTTGGAGAGCAGGCACCTGTTGGCAAGGTGTTCTTGAGGTTAGGGTTGTTGACTAAGAATCTGAAGGTTCTGGGTTGGAATCCCCAGCGAGCCCTATACAATGTAGCGTTGATGCCAGACCCCAGATCTCTAAAATATCCATCAGAGGTACACCACTCAATGCACTTTTAATTTCTGCTGTTATTTTGGAAATTGACTGATTAATGATTAACTGTTAAGCTGTGTCTTGTCCATGAATCGCTATTGTTAATAGCTTCACCTTGTCCGTCCAAAAATCTCAACTTCATGACAGAAAACTGATGAAAACGGATTTTTGCAAGCTTAAAATGACAGATTTACAAATTCAATAGTGAAAATCAACTGCTAAAGCCCATGTCACACTTGTGCATATATACAAGCCCCCATGAGTAGCGATTAACATGATTTCGGTTTAGGTTTAGTTTGCAGCCAAGGAAGTAATTTCTTTGGTTTGATAACTTGACTGCTCAACGATGGGTCAAAATAGAAAACAACTTCCTCCACGGAAAATTGACTTAAACCAAAAAAATGTTACTGCGGAACTCATGCGCACTTGAATATATGCAAAAGTGTGACAGGGCCCTTAGACTGCCCAAAAATGAGTGGGACGAAAAAAAATTCTAAGCTGGAGATAGCCCTGGTTATTCAAAACAAACAAACAAGCTACTGTACCTGGATGGTTGTTGCCTTCTGCTGTGGGAAGGCAAACGGTGTCACATTGGGCTGTGGGGAGGAGGTCGGCGGCTGGAAGGCCGTCTGCGTACTGGGCATGACAGGGATGTTGGGCTGCGCCTGGTACATGGGCAGCATGTTCGCAGTCTGTTGGTGGGCGGTCGACGAGGGCGTGATCGGCGTGGGAGCAGCGATGACCTGGTTAACGTGCTGGGTCGAGGTGGACATGGACGCCGGTTGGCTGCAGTGGATGTGAGGCGGCTGTGTAGGTCGGGTGTTTTGGGCCAGCACCGAAATGGCATCTTCCAGAGACGTCTGGAAAAAAGGGAGAGGCCATAAGTCCAATAAAAGTTTACGCCTGTTATGTCTGCCAATCAAGTTCTAAAAAACATGGTGGTTGGAAATTAAATAAGATTTTCTTGAGTAGTTAATAAGATTAATTAGCCTAAAGTGGCATGTAACATGTCCTAACTTCTGTGCAGCTGTAAATTAATTTATTTTCACAGGGATTAGAATTGTAATTTCGCTGTAGGACTGGAAAGAAGAATCCTGGGCTCCTATAGGATGGTTTTTCATAGTGATAAAAATCCTGAGCTCTTATTGGATGGATTTTCATAGTGAAAAGAATCCTGGGCTCCTGTTGGATGGATTTTCATAGTGATAAGAATCCTGGGCTCCTATAGGATGGACGTTCATAGTGATTAAGAATCCTGAGCTCCGATTGGTCACTCTAGGAAAGGGAATGGGTCTCTCAAATTAGAAGTGTGGAGGAGGCACAATTAGCCCCCGACGGTAAGAGCTTGTGTAACACAGGCCAACCTGGTTAGTGTCCATCTGAATGGGTGAGGACTCCTGGTAGGACATCCCTGCCTGTGGCCTGCCTTGGTACTGTATGGCGTCGGTAGACATCTGGTTCTGGAACGGAGGAGAGCTTACTGTGGCGCTGGCTGATGGCCTGGCTTCAGGTGGCACAACCTGGAACCCAACAACACCATGCATCAACACCCCCTGGCAGATTGGTACCAAACTACAGCAGCCTGGCTGCGATCACAGTTTATATAGAAATGTACATGTACCACTTCAGTTTACGCTGTTTGAGTGGTACATGTGCAAACACAAGTGTGGTTCAATTGCGTTGCAAAAGCTCACATCTCCTTAACCATTAGCATGCCGTGGGCCACTTCAAAAATCTAATACAAGTGTAAAAAACAGGACAATCAAGCAATGTATTTCCGTATTCACAGCATAAAAAGTTTCAGCCAGAAATTGAACCAACTTTACTGTGGATTGGGAGCAAAGAAACTTCAGCATGTTAAGGGTTAAGGGGTTGATTGACAGACTGCTTTTGCTTATGGACCTGGCCTGTTCCATTTCAAAACTAAGGGGGTGATTAGGAATGTCTCTTTAAAGCAAGAGACTGGGCCAAGAACAGTTTAATGCATTGCTGGATGGAAACAAAATGAAAAAAGAGTCATGGATGAAAATAATATGCTCCTGACCACCCCCTTTTGTGACTTGTAAATGGAACAACCCTTGAAAACATTTGTCAGTGCTTTACAAGCAAGAAGGTAAGGCCGGGGAAACTAATGTTGTGTTTCCAACTACCGTCTTGTCGACAGGTAGGGGCGATCTTTCTTTTTTTTATAGGTCTTGACCAGGGTGTTAACATAAAGGGTACCTTCTACATGTATTTATATCACTTTTTATATTAATAGAAGTGTGCGAAAACAACACGTTTTAATCACTCTAGGGTCAGGCTAGAGTTGGCAGGGTTTTGCTTGGTTGGCAGGTTTTTGCTAGGGTAAGGAGGGTAACAAGAAACACAACATTTTTTTCCAAGGCCTAGGCATAAATGTGACCAAATCTCCAGTTAACTGATGTACATATTGCATAGAAAAGAAGCATCTTTCCGCGGTAAGCTCTGCCCAGCTGTGCTGCACATCTGTTTTGTCGCGTGTGGGGAGCTTTGGGGGCATTTCGCCATGTGTGCGTGGAAACCAGATACTTACACGGGGATCAAAACCCATCGGTTGGAACCCCTTGTTGATCAAGGTAGGCAGAAAGACCTTGTCACTCGCATGCATTGCGTGGGGAGGAGACCCCACATCTAACTGTGGTAGGAAACCAACGAAACTTTGAGGACAAGCTTCACAAACTTGTAGCCTGGTATTTCTGGTCGCTTCCATGAAGAATAATCTGAACCCCGTCCCCATTGAAATCTTTGGCCCCCTACTCTTTTCGATAGGTGTGGTGGGTTCTTTTACGTGCTTGAGGTGTGGCTCTCCTCAAACACAGGACCTCCATTTTACGTCCTATCTGAGGGACGTCCCTAACCAAAGCTAGGTACTCATTTTCGCCTGAGTGAATTGAGGAAAGTCGAGTTAAGTGCCTTTTCCAAGGGCACAACATCAACGGGACAAATCAGGGGACACTGCAGCTAGCTGGATTCGAACCCAGGACCTCTGGCCTGGATTCTGGGCCAAACACCCTGCCACTGAGACGTCACACCAGTTACTTGGCAGTGTGACTTGGAGCCAATAGATAGTTTGCCTATATTCTAAACAAATATGCCAGTACCGATCATTTTTCTATTAACGGGCAACAGACTATTCTGCGTTGAAGCGATCAGAATAAAATGGATACCAGGCTAACAAACTCAAGATAAATCAAATAGGGCAAGTTGAAGTTTTAAGAAGCAGAAATAAAGTCTTAAAGTTGCTGGTGCTGGTGGGCATTCTGTCTATTAGAGCAACTAAGTCAGGTCTTGTTGGTCATGTTTTTACGATGCTCATACAGTATACATTTTAATTGCTGGGAACCGATGCAATTTGGAGGTATGGAATTGCATTTACAAGTAGGCTCATCCAGACCAAAGGATTGTAAATTTAAGCTTGCTCATTAATTTTGTAGTATAGTTTGTAGTATAACATCTACATACACAGGACAAATACAAATGCACATATTAATAGATTTACACACTATTTTCGTACACAAAGTCAAGCGCTTTGATATCATCTAATCTAAGTCGAAAGCTTGTTGGTAAGCACTTTACATTGTGTGCGGAAATAGCATGTAACTCTATCAATATATTGATTACCATTACAGATGAACCTTCATACAGGTACAAATACTAAGTCTATTTGGTCAACCAAGAGTGCACATTGAACAAAAACTCATTGTAAACTCAACACAAACACACAATGTACCAACCTGCAATGTAGATCCAATGTTTAAGTCTAACGTCTAATTTTTTGGTTTGTTTAGTGTAAGGCATCCCAAAGACACCTAGACGCCTGCCTAGCTAAATGGTTGATGGAAACCCAATGCACCATGTAAAGTGGTGGACCTTACCTGTATAGATATGTTGGGCTGCTGCTCTTGTTGCTGATGCTGTCCTTGTGAACTGCGCTGTCCCAGTTCAAGTCCGCTGCCTAGATTCATATGACTGCTGCCTCCAAACTCCAGCCCAGCATTCCGCACAATATCTGTGATACCATACAGCACCAAGAAAATACTGTACCGTACTCAGTGTGCATACAGTTAACAACAAAACTATTCATACCATTAACAACAAACCCAAAACGTATCCACACCCCTTGTAAATTTTGTTTTTCTCAAGAAATGAAATATAGTGCAGTGGAATTTGAACCATTTTTCAAAATTCATTTAGTGGTTACATGTAATTCAAGAGCAAATTTTGGGGTTTGATGATCTCATTTGCAAAACTAAGACTGTAAACTTGGTCAAGAAAGGGTATGAATAGATAATTCTGGACATGGCATCTTTTGTAAAAGCCTAAATAAAGTATCTCTGAACCATGAAATTACCCAAATATTATGTGGGAATTGTGTAATTATATCTACAAATGTTTCTAACATACGGCCAGTAGTTTAAACAAGAAGAAAACCACTTTACACATTACAAAATCAATCAAACTGAGGGGTATGAACGATTCTGTTGTTAACTGTAAAAGTAGGACATTTGTTTAAGTTCAGTACGACATTAACAAAAGAAGCAGAACACTCAGAAAGCAAAGAAAAGGAGTAGACTTTGGGAAATTGAAATTTAGGTCTGCATTCAAAGAATGTCATGCTTTCTTCTTTTTCTTCAACCAGACCAAAATAGCATCATGCCATTATGATTGTGAACAAAAATACAAACGTCACTGTATATTTGCAACTAATGGTAAAGGAAGCATAACATGCCTACAAGTCCTACTGTAATGATCTTACCTTGCACACAATGTGAATAGTTTTTAATACTTTGTTATTTTTGTAAGGCAAAAAAAAGCAAACCTACTCATTAGTCCTACTAGGGACGGATAAGAAAGGACTGTGGGTGTGTGAAAATGTTGGGAACCTCTTGCTTGGAAAATTAGCCTGTGTTTACACAAGCTCTCGCTGGCGGAGGTTAATGACCCTCTCCCCTGGTCGGGCCGGCAGCTAGGAGCATGATTTAGTCAGGCTACTTGGAAAATGTATGATTTCTTTTTTTCACTCACCATTCACATACATCTGTTCACTTTGTACTGCATTTTCTTGTTAGACTGTATCATTACCTTTGGCAAGAAGGTTATGTTTTTGGTAGCATTAATTTTGTGTGTGCGACTTTGCGTGCCTGCATATGCATGTGTATGTATGTATGTTGTAACTCGAGAAGGCCTGGATGGATTGTATTCATATTTGGTATGTGGGTACAATATACAGTGTAGGTCTTGATGAGACCCCGAAACGACTAAATTCTGGGCCTTTCTAAGGTACTGCAGCATAGCTTCCCATTTTGATATCAGAGTCTCATTCAAAATGTTTTTAGAAAACTAACCATAACCACCTGCATCTTTTCATTTTCAAGATTTTCTTGATTTTCACACAACCCCTTTACGGTCCTTTCTCAGATCCATCCCTTACCTTGATTAATATCTTTCTCACAAAGGCCGCACCCACATTCATTACCTTCCAGCCCATGGTCTTTCATTCCCATGGTAGAGGTAGGGGGTGCGTAAAACGTACAGAAACACAACCGCCACAGGGTGCGTGTGGTGAATGTCACAGAAGAAAAAGAGAAAGGAACAACAACACAGAAGGAGAGAAAAAAAACAAGAACATTAAGTAAATGAGCAGAAACAAAACGTAATATTAACCAAAAACAAGAACGAAAAAAGAAAGAAAGTTGAGAAAACAAAACTTACAAGTGGCTCACCCGACTGCCCTAGAAGCTTGTCAGACACAAATAAAGCTTGCTAACTTGTCCAAGCCTACGCGATCATAAAACCACTAACATGAAACCTCAGGGTTGGCAGTAGTTTTTTTACCTTGCAGAGGTTCAAAGGTGTCCATGAAGTCCTCCAGGTTGGGCTGTAGCTGGATCAAGCCTGGCTGAATCATGTCCGCATTGCCCAGATGAGCTGAAAACAGATAAACAACACCTTGTTTATTTATTTATTGGTTCAGCATGTACATGCCAGGGTTGCCCAACTAGCCGGAGGCTATTACTAAGGGCGAACCCATGTGCGGTCATAGGACTGTAGGTTGTGGACCATCGCACACCGGGGAATGCCCCTACTCTTTTTCGTGTGGGGGTTTCTTTTACGTGCGCGGGGTGTGGCTCTCCCCAAACACGGGACCTCCATTTAACGTCCTAACCGAGGGACGTCCCTGACCCTAGATGAGCTAGGTACTCATTTACACCTGAGTGAGGTGAGGAAAGTTGTGGTAAGTGCCTTTCCCAAGGGCATAACGTCGGGGCGCATGTCCAGACATGTCTGGGGGCAGCCCGGGTTCGAACTCGGGTCCCCTTGATTGACAGTCGAATGTTCTATCCATTACGCCACACGACACCTTGTATCAGTTACACTGATGGACCGAGGTGGAAAGGTGGTCATGTGGTATAGGGTTGGCAACTCAGAATCTGAAGGATCTGGGTTCAAGTCAATGACCCAAAAGTTGTGCTTTTGGGAAAATTGCTTTACACCTAATCCCTCATGTGAAAACTAGCACCTAGCTTTGATTAGGGAACGTATAGCTGGATGGGACATAAAGACAAAGGTCCTATGTTTGAGGGGAGTCACACCCGAGCATGTTAATGAACCCACCACACTTACCAATAAAAGTAGGGTTCCATCTTTGTGTAAGTGGATCAAACCTTACCGTGGAGTCTTACATAGATTATATTTACTGTACAAAACTGCTGTGCTACGCCTAAAGGTGGTTTATCGGTTATGTAAAACAAAGGAGCAAAAACAAACAAATCCTTCTTCACATCCCACGCATGGTCTAGACAACAACTGTTTGAAATATCGGGCATTTACCTCACAGTCCAAACCATCAATTAGCTTATTGTCTCGTGTGTGTTGCCTATATTTGTAGAGGAGCACATACTTTCTTTATTTTCTTGCCTTTAATGCCCACGGTTTTGATGACAACCATTCTGGTTTGTTGGGAAAGTCATGTTAAGTTCCTTTCCCAAGGGCCAAACATGCTGCCGTTGCGCCACATACACAACCCCACTGCACCCATACAGTCCTTCTTTTGTTTACAGACGTCAAGCATAAAGTCATGTTTGTGAGAACTTACCGATTTCCTTGGGGTTGGGGAAGGCAAACGGCTGAGCCAGACTGGAGAACAGCGTATCTGTGAAGTCCATCATCCAAGCATCCTCTTCCGAGAAGGTGGGGACGAAGGGGGACGGCAGCGGCGTTTCCTTCTTCTGCGGGGACTTCTGGCGCTCCTGTCTCTCTCGAAGGAGCGTGTAGTCATCCTAAGAGACAGACACACTGAGTGAACCTAATGACAACAATAGCGTTGCTGCTCTTCCATGTCAACTTGTGTAGTGTGACAGGCCACTTCTGTTTTTTTGATGTGTGTAACCCGCTTTGTTTCTCGACTACTTTCATACGTTTTCATCGTAGTGATTAGTTTTAGTCTTATGAAGGCCCAACACCGACCTTTACATGCTAATGCAGCTAGTTTTATCTTAAAGAGAGAGTGACAAAATGTCTACAATTGAGCAATCAATAAACAATCAGCCATCTTTACTGTGCTATGGAACAGAAACAAGCTAGGATGTGAGTAAAACACAAACAGCCACCTGAAATGCACCCCTACCAGATTATTTTGCGAAAGAAAAAGAAACATTGCTACAGATTGGAATAACGCTGAATTCTTGCCTTTTGGTGATCAATAAGCACAAATTTAAAATTACATTCACAGAGACTGAACATTCAATGAAAGCATACCTTACCTATATTAGCTTTCAGTTTGACTTTGCCAGCATTTGACAGCAAATTTGAGCTACTTTTATCCACAGCCAAGTCCTAGCAGCTTTTTTTCAAGGCTATAAAGGGTACAAATCTTGCAAAAGAAACAATGCTCCCTTGGTGTTCTCTCCTAATCATTTTTTATCGTTCTGAAACGTTTTCATTTCATTTCGAGTCTCTGTGATGCAGAATTTTAAATTGAACAAATGTCACTTTGATTGGCGGGCCGTTTGTGGGGGTTTTGAAATGAACAAAAGTGGTCTGTATTCACCCTCCCAGCCCCCGTGGCATCCCACCAGGGACACGGTTCCTGCCGCTCGCGCAGATAGTAGAAGTCGTCCTGCAGGGATTGAAAACATTTCCTTCGAACCAACCAACAGAATACATACAAATACACTGCACAAGACGAGCATGTCTTTTACAGCAATGCATGTGATTACGGAAGGACAGGGGTTCAACAACAAAGTTCTACACTGAAACTCTTCCAAACAACAAATTTTACAGAATTCCAACGATCCACTACTAAGAAACAGAGACAAATTTCACGGAATTCATACGATTTACTACATTGTACTAAGAAACGTACTTTACGGAATTCATACGATCCACTACTAAGGAACATATTTTACGGAATTCATTGAGAAACATAAAAATTTCAGGGAATTTGTAAGATCCACCTTTAAGAAACATACAATCAAAATTCATACAATCCACTACTAAGAAACAAACAAATTCTATGAAATTTATAGTTTTATTTCGAGTTGTATTTACGTAAGACTCGTACTAATTCCATAAAATCAGGATGTTTCTTAGTACTGGATCATATGAATTCGGCAAAATTCATTTGTACTCTGTAAAACTCGGATGAATTTTGTTAAATTCATATGAATACCCCTATGTAGGATAGCAGCATGCTACAACAGCCATTTGGAGATCTAGCCAGTTGTTTGAGATATGAATGAATGTCACAAGTTTCAGCTATGGTAATACAATGTACAGTACTGATAATCAGGTAACATACAATTAAGAATCGTATCGAAGGTTGTAAGAAAATGGGAAAAAAATACACTGGAAGGTTCCAGAAAAGAATCTTGACCAAAAAGCTAATTAACAAACATACATGTAGATAACAGGAAAAAACAGACATTTACACATGCGTACACAAACTGAGATGGACAGTCCCATCCCCACGATCCTTCCTGCAATATCCTTGATCAACTGAAATAAACCTAGTTGTAGCTCACGTTAACAAACAAATTCAAAGCTGTCAGCAAAGGTCGTAATAAGGTGGTTCACGGTTTAAACTGCAAATGTGCAGCGCAATGCATTGTGGGAAATATGTCAAAGTTGAAGGCCCCTGAGACACTAACCAACACGTATGGACATGATATCAAGCATGATCTAGACAAAAATTGAAGTTAGGGCCCTTCAACTTTGCCACAATGCATGTTGCTTCACAAGCACAGTTTGAACAGTGAACCGGCTTGCATAATATACATATTGGATAGAAACAAAGCAACATACCAGAGTCCATCCCATGTAGTGGGATGGGGGCATGTTCAGTGGCATGTCCAGAGCATCCAGCTTCAGAAGATCCTCGTCTGTTGGACAGTTCATGCGCTGAAAAAAGGCAGTCTTTGCAATGAAGACATGCCCAAACAAGTGGGGGAGGTTAGCCAAAAAAACATAAAAAAGGCGGTGAGAAGCAAGCATAAGCAACATGTGGGTTATTCAGCTGTGGAGAAACAAGGTAAAACAAGAGGGTCTGCATGGGGGGATTAGCAGAGCCTGCATCGCTTAACGATAAATTCAGGAGGATCAGCAATGCTTAATGGTAAATACACTTGTCACTACGAAAAGGTCTTGGGAACAAGTTTGTTGGATTTTTCTATCTGTATATATTCATTGAGTGTCAGACAAAACTAGTCTGCGAACACTAACACAACCAACTGTTCCGTTGTGACTTTTGGGCAATCCAGCATTCAACTTTGCAACAGGAATAACTTGTCAATAATGCTTAACAAGGAATTTAGGAAAACAAATAACGTGCTACGTAGAACCAAAGTGGTCAGTTTACCTACAATCTACTGACAATGCTTAACGTTGAATTAGAGTGCGGGTCCGGCTACAATTAAAAGTGAGTTAAAATAACTCTCTACGCCTCGCAGAAATAAGGATGCAGACCCTCAAACAAGGTTTTAACAAAGGAAGTACAATGTACGTAAGCCAGTGCATAGAGTATGTGTGAATTCAAAGTGAGAGGAAGCCTCGGGGGATGTCAGCATATCAAAATCTGGCACCAGCATTGGAAGGAAATGCCATATATTTTGTCTTAATAATGCATGTTTCCGCAACCTACACTTGGAACATATACATGTAGCTGACTTTGAATTTGATATCAGCTTGTCACAAAGTCTGTGATACTACATGTAGGATGGTGCTAAAAGATTTCGGAGATTTTTTTCTACTATTTCATGAAGTACTGGTAAACTGTTTATTTACGAAACGTCACATCTGGTCTGCCAGTAACTGTAATGCTACACTTATAAATGTTACAAGGGAGTCAACTGTTCCAATATGAGAGTTGATCATCGACATGCCATCAGCCAACAGTCAAATTCATTTTCCGTAGTCCCCTTTAGCTTGAGGTAAAAATGTACTTTAGTTAGAGTGCAGAATAAAGGATCACCGCCTTTGTGAGCATGCAGAGAAAATGAAACAAAACGCCACAGCACAAGACGAGCATGCCTTTTACAGCAATGCGTGTGATTACGGAAGGACGGGGGTTCAACAACAAAGTTCTACACTGAAACTCTTACAAACAACAACTAAAAACATTTCACAACATACATATTGTACAGACATGCATTTAACTACATATTGTAGCAGCTGCTACTACTACCACAGTCATCACCATAAGAACTACATGTCAATAAACTAGGAACAGGTGCACTAATGACACCTAGCAGTTTTAGCATGAATTGTTCTCAATTGTTTCACTCTATAATGATATTCATTTTGTACAAACACTAAGTTTGTTATCATTCATACATGACTTGAGTGCAAGACTTGAGTGTGTTTAAAAGACATAACAGATTCCTTTAAGGTGTTTTTGTTAGGTTAGAAATATAGATTCGGGTTAAATAAAGTGCTTCCACATGTAAGCTGTTACATGTAAATTAATAATGTACATTGAACGTACAAACATGCATCTTCAAGTTCTATGACATGTAGTATATAAACATAACAATGACCTGTAGCAGATCTTACGTAAACTACAGATTGCTACAATAGTACAATGTATTAAGCCTTGAAAAACATCTTGTAAGAAATGTCATCACTGTTCTTTGGAGAGAGCATTACCTTCTTCTTGTAGTACACCCTCCATTTCATGTATTCCTTGACAACTGTTTCCATGCGTCTCTTCCAGTATTTCCCTTCCAGCACAACTGCCTGAAGAAACAAACACATGTATGCAGCTCCAACAACTTAACCTTTAGCACACTGAAGCCACGTTCGCCTATGTGTGACAGGGGCTCGATGAAGCTAATAATTAAACCACAATGTTGGCAAGAATAAAATAGCTTTCCAATACACCTTTCTCACGCGGCGGACATGATAGAATGAAGATGAGGCCAATGAGGCAAAGAAGCAAAAATAATGTACAGATTTAGTTTTCCTCCTAAATCACATTAAGTTTTAAAATATGATATCCAAGTATCAATATTACAACTAATGCAATGTACAAAAAAGATGCAGCAATTTAGAGCTTCGTTGACCGATCCCATAGTCTCCGCCCTGCTCTGTCAGAGCGTAGAAATGCAAAATAAAAACATAGAAATGCAAGTATTTGACGGTCATGCAGCCACTTCCTCATTGGTCGATTCTCTAATTATCAGGTAATCATTGGCTAAACTGGTAATTGTGATTGACAGTTAGGATCGGTCTAATGTTTGCCACAAGGGCCTCGTTTTCATTCTATCATGGCCGCCGCGTGAGAAAGGTCTATACTCCATTTCACAGCAAGTGTACTTTGTTCGTGTCAAAGACTTTTGTGGTCCTCTAGAATCTATCCTACTCTCTAGCTGGGGTTCGCTCCAACAACTACTTCCAAGCAGAATAGATTGGACATCATTCCCACTGAAACATAACACCCTGTATTATTTCGGGAATTGAATATTACTCAGAATCATTGTCACAGGGTCGAACTTCCGAAATGGCTGTTCGAACCCCATAACAAGGACGGTGTGACTCCGAGACAATTAGAACTCTTACCTATACACCAAGCGAATATCAAAATACCAATGGTTTCTCTATTCACAGGTGACTATTCTGTGAGGATGCGATCAAAGGAGTGAACCGGGGCTAGACTACATTGTGTAGGATGGATACCACTGGCTACTTAAGAGGATCCTTCCTCCAACAATGTATCAACGGGTAGTGTGCGTAGTCCAGTGGCTAGCGACCCCGCCTCAGGACCAAGAGGTTGGGATAAGTTTGTGAAGGTTAGACATCCAGGTAAACAATATATAAGGAGAAATTCAAACTCTACAACTGGATAAAAATTCGGAGATTTATTTCGTTAATAAATCTCCGAATTTTTATCCAGTTGTAGAGTTTGAATTTCTCCTTATACAAGAGGTTGGGAGTTTGAAACCCGGCTGTCGTCGCTTGCCTAAGATGCATACTACTGGAAAGGGTTGCAGTCCTTTGGAAGGGAAGTAAAGTCGTTGTCAATTGTTTATTGTACTTGTCCTGTCTTTTCTGCCGCAACCAGTGGAAGAGTAGCTCTCCAAGCGAGCTAAACTGGTTCGAGATCACTTTCACTAACCTGGGGGATACTGTAGGTGTCATCAGCCATGGGATTGGACACAAACTGACACACCAACGGTCTCCTCTGATTCACATCTAGATCCAGAAACAAGAGACACAGTAGAGAGAGAAAGAAAACACAAAACCGTTTAACCGTTTACCGTACAATACTGACCTGTGGGAGGGAATGAGCGTCGTCCGCAAGCGGATTTGCAACAAACTGGCAGACCAAGGGCGACTTCTTGTTGATATCTGTGCAAGAACGGCAAAGGTGTGGGTTTAGCTGCAGCAGCTCTATACTACAAATATAATGACATGCACACTTCCTACCAAGCAAAGCTAATTAAGTGTCTCCAACAAATGCAATCAAATTTCTTACATTTAACCTCAGTCCACAGCAAGTAAATCTTATGGACGACATCTATGCACACATTGATTTTCGCCTGATTTCAAAAAAGCAAAGCAAGAAATTTGTCATCCATAGAATTTACTAGCTGTGGCCTAAATCCAGCACCAAGAAGATCCTACTAACAAGACAAGATTGCATTCGAAACATGATAGCCAACATCTTAGCAGAAAGACAGGTGCAGTGCACTGGAACTTTTAGATTCAAGCCTTGCAACAGCTCAGAGGGGGAGGTTATGGCAAAGGCAAGCAAAAACGGAACAATGGTTAAGGACATGGGAATGGGGGAAGTTCTGAGGACTATTCCACGGATAAATAGGGGAGGAAATTCTGTGCCCTGTTCCACTTACATTGGATGTGCCATGCCCTCCAGATGGCATTGTTCAGGCGGATCTTGTCCTTCCACAACAGCTTCAATCCCTTGAAAGTTTTCCATTTCGGGGACACCAACTTGCCACTGGAAATAGATGTAACAATTATTGATTCAATTCAAAACAGTCCTAATACATGGTGGAAAGTAAATTAATACAGAGAAATTCTGTAATACTGTACATTCATCTATTTCAGTGGGAACTTAATTCAGCGGTAGAAGGTTTTGCAGGGTTATCAGTTCAGGATTATCAGTTCAGGATTATCAGTTCAGGATTAAAACTATTCTGTAGTACAGTAGTAATACATTGAAAATGCATATTCATTGGTGTTGTGATTTCAACTCATACATGTACCATGAAAACTAAATCTACCACAAACATTTCAAGATTTATGGTAGACTAAGCTGTTTCTACATCCAAATTTAGAGCTTTGTCCAAGATACTATAATAACCATAGGTTATAGATAACAAGTATGTCTGTGCCTTTGTCCAATACTACGGGACCCCAAGCAGATAGCTGAGATACCATATTTGGTTATCTGACAGATGTTCAGGGTTGCCTGAGGTAACATTTCAGGCCTAAGAACTTCTTCTATAGGACTGTCTCTAAGAACTTAGTAGACATTACATTTGTATGTAGAAGGAAACAAATAGGGGAGGGAGCTGTACAATATTTGCAATTACACTTACTAATCACTGGATTTGTTCACTTATAATGTATATCATCAAACACCCACCTATATGATATATTCATTTATTCATTTATTGGTTCAGCATGTACATGTACATGCCAGGGTTGCCCAACTAGCCGGAGGCTATTACTAAGGGCGAACCCATGTGCGGTCATAGGACTGTAGGTTTTGAACCACCAACACCGGGATATACATGTATCTCTATAACAATGCCTTTACATTTTTGTGACCTTAAGCAGGTTGACAATACACCAGGCTTGTAACCGTGAGCATTCAAGTAAACCTACCTATCAAAGGACAAAGGCCACTACTATGGGATCGGATAACCTTTTTCAGTCAACAAAGCGTGAAATTAAGTTTTCCGGAATAAGAGCACTAGTGCAATTACCTAGAAATTTAGGTGTATAGGAAAACAATTTGGTGCACACCGTAGAATAAAGTGGAATGTCAATAAGACCTAATCACAAACCTTACTGCCTCACTCCAGAGCTTCAATCTAAAATTCTACAGCTACAAATAGTACATACAATTTCAAAAAAGGCATATGGTTTAACAAAACTTGTTACTTCTTTCTAACTTAGTTTAATGTCAAGAATATGCTTTATACTAGTGTACAATAGTACACAAATATCAAGGTGCACCTGTGCACACAATCAAAGATAAGATGCACAGATCTAATTTTGGAAGAAATGTATCCAGTATGTCGTGACCTGTTTAACTTTAACCATGAGAATTTTACTGAAACTGTCAAAGAATCGGGGCATTATAAAAAATAGATATTGTCCTAATTGAAGCTCACTTAAATCAATCAAATAAAGGTTATGGTGCAGCATAGTCGTAAATCCCCCTCCCATGGACCTTTCAGCAATGTTATCATAGCTAGGCGATGATCCTTCACAATTAAATATAGCCGGCTATGTCTAGCCTCTACCAGGCCCCGCCGATAGCTGGAAAAATAGTAGAAATTGGCCAAATAGAGTGAATAGTACGCTACGGGAGTCGGCTACGGAGAGAGGGTCCAATATCTAGAGGTCACAAACAGTAACTTCTATAGCGGACTAACTTTTCTGGCATGTTATCCGTCTATTTCGCCAATTTCTATGATTTTTTCAGCGACCCATGGAGCCTGGTAGAGGCTAAGCTATGCCAGCAGATAACCACATTCCACCACCTCTGTGCTTTATAATGTTGATTCCTTGTTTCCTATATACGTACCAACATTTAGCTTTCCTATAGGCTAAATAAAAATACCAAACTCAAACCAAACGATGTTTCAGCTGTAGCTTAATAAACGTTTTAGCTTGTGCGTTAGATTGTTTGTGTCATAATTCCTGTAAACACTAAAACAGCCATAGCCTGCAGGGTAATTGATGAGCATAAGAAAGCCAACACTGTTTTAAGTATGTCAGTCACATGAGGAGGCATCCTAAACATGGTCATACCAGCTGAACAGGACACCATGCAAATCCTAACTGGGCCATACTCGAGTGGCTAAGGATGTACTTATTCACTTGAAAACATTGCCTACTCATTAATTATCAACACCCATACTTAAGATTATATCAATTCATACACTGATATATCATAATTTTGTCTTGATAATCCAGAACACTATAACTAGTGTAAGTTGGACTTGGAGACATTTTTAGGGCAGATAACATAGAGTGGTATTCAAATGTATCTAAAGTATCCTAATTTTCACAGGGACTTTGTTTCGTGGTAGAAGGGGAAAGGCAGTTTTCGTGTTGTTTCATGTTTACGGTTGAAACAATTCTGTAGTACAGTAGAAATATCTCGAAAAAGCATTTTCAGAGTGTGCTGAATTTGCAGTAAAGAAGTCCCTGAGAAAATAAAACCATCACAAACTTGTCAAGATCTATAGTACTAACACACCGGTAACATTATTATGGAACAAGCATTTTGTCATGGACTTTATGTCATCACATGGAAAGCAGGGCTTGAAATGCTGGGTGCATGTTCACTTCTGTACACCCAGAATTGGAAATGTGCACCTAATTTTCGACCGTGGGAGCACTAGTGCACCTAGATATTTGTATAGTGCTATACATGTATGTCTATAAAGGAATAGCACATACTTGATATCCAAGTGCCAGGAAGAATCATAAAACCTTGTATCAAAATTAGGTAGCTGTACAATTTCAGATTCAAGCTCCAAAAAGAGGCAGTAAGCTTAAGCTTTGTAATTAGGTTTAGCCTGACATCCTACTTTATTTTATGTTGTGCACCCAAATTTTTTCTGTGCACCTAAATATTTGGTATAGGTGCACCAGTGCACCTACATGTATTCCAAAAAAAATAATTTCGAGCCCTGGAAAGGCTGCCTGTACAATTCTTACAGATTCTATTTTTCGCCAGTCCTTCAGCTAAAAAGAAAACTAGGTTATGGGTTGCCATCCCCAGTTGTTTATACCCATCATGTGATCTGTTACCTTTGTCCTGGTATCTGTAGAAAATAACAATGCGTCACTTGATCTGTTGTGTTCGTTTCACTGATCATCACTCAAACAATAATCAGCTGCTGGACATATCATAAATATCATATGAAACATAATCACATCTTTAGTGTATGGTTAATGTTCAGTTAGTTAACAACTAAATCATTTATACTACATGCGATTATGCAGTAGTGGAATTTAGGCCAATTGTAAAAAAAAAAAATTCTGGACGTGGCATCTTCTGTAAAACTTTTAGAACATTCAGATTCTGTACTATGAAATTCTTACAAATAATATTGTGTAATTATAATCAATGATAAATCAATGTATCTAACTTGCAACAGTAGTTAAAGAACCAGCCAATCCACTTTTCATACAAAAAAATCAAAAGTTATAAACTGAAAACATTCTGGTTCATGTTACTTGGTATATCTTTTCTTAAACACCTTTCAGCATACAACTAACTAGAAAACATGGCCTTTTTTGAAGGAAAGACATTACCATGTGTTGTCTTACCCTAGGAACCTTCCTAACTTATTTTACATTACAATGTCGCTTATGCATGACTGTGATTTGCCATGTAAAAACCGGTTTTTCAAGTCATTGTATATAAGTACTGGTTAGTTCTGCTAGTTCACTTTAGTGACGCTGAAGAAGAGTGATGGATGTCACTCGAAACGTCCGGAAATAAATCTCCGAATATTTATCCAGTTGTAGAGTTTGAATTTCTCCTTATAGAAAGACAGGGGTGGTTACATGTATATCCCATTAGAACATGACTGGATCAAACTTTGGCAAGGTGACTAACAAATACACACCACACTTCAAGGGTTAAGGTCACAATGACACTGTAAATCTTGAAATATTCCTGGTGGATTTATGTTGGCAGTGTTTGTGGTTTCCTCTCAAACACGAAATTATCTCTTCTCATGGCAAACAATATTGTCGGCAAATTTAAACATGTAGCAAACGACCCCCCTCCCTCCACCTGAAAAATTAAGCCCTTTCAAACTTATATGACTTAACAGTAATTCGGACCTTTGGTAGCACTGTAAGTCAATGCTTGGGCACGTTTCTATAGAGTCTATTTGAGTTCAACGCACATTGACATTGGCTTTGACACCAAGGGGATATGCTGTCACAGTGTCACTGCAAAATACCTGTCATTGTGACAGAAAGTGCCAAGTACTGGATTCTCAAGAATTTGGCAACTTAACAGTTCCACATTAGTATGATGTAGCTAGTTCCTATATGTAGTGGTTTTATTTGCAGGGTTTCAGAATGACCTCTCAACTACAAAAACAAATTCATAACACCATTCATGTACTATAGAATCGCTTCCACGGCAAACTTAAAGTTAAATAAAACACCCAGAAAAACTCCTCTCCCCCTTTAACACAAAATTAAGTCCCTGCAAAAATAAAGGAATGCACTGTGTTCATAATCAGATCTGTAGGTTTCATTATCCCCCTTACATACATGTACATGTCTCACAACCTCTTTAATCTTTATAGAAAATCTTTTATAATGTTACAAATTCCTGTGAACTCCCCTAAAATCTCTTCTAAATCCAACCAAACTCAATCATTTCATTCAAATATATTTATTGAGGACCGGGCTCAAAACAAAGCGTTAGGAGAATCCCTCTCCCCAAAAACCTAAATATAAGACAATAACATTGACTAAAAACACAATGCAACACACATTTTAAAAAATGTCATGGATAACGGAAAAGTCAATGTAAAAATAATGGAACATACACATGTACGTCACTAAAGCCCTGGTGTTCAATTCGATAATAATTCTTTGCTTACATTTATCTTGACAAATAACAACCAAGCACTTATCTTAATCCATTAACTACAGAGAAAATCCTTCCTTATCAATATGGAGAAAGATGGGGATAACACTGAGTGATATGCTGTAGATTTTGACAGCACATGAGTGTCTAAAAATGTAGAAGTGCTACTTCCAGGGGAAAGATGACACTAGTCAAGGGTTAATCTAAACATGGAAACAAGGGCAATGACCTGACCATTTGCCCCCTTACCCTGGGGAGCAGATTCTCTGACAAGCATAACATTTTGATTGACCAGGGATGCTACTGGGTCACATGTGGCTACAGTCTTCAACTGTGACCTGTCTGATAGTAATTCCCCCCCCCCCCCCCAGGAAGCCCAAAAATGGCCAATCTGAACTTTAAATTCTCTGAAACTCCATAGTCCACACTGTGAAAGGGGGGACCCCCCTCCCTCCTTTCACCATGATGTTTACTTCTACCTTGTCAACATTGGCAGTGGAGCACCCCCCCCCCCCTCCACACCACCCCCCACTGTCGCTTCCACGTTATGCTCCCCTTTTCTAAAAAAAAACCTCTGCTAGTACAACCAAAAGTCATACTTACTTGTACGCCAGTGTCATGCACTCAAATAGCTTGGTGAGGGAGGCATCAATTGACAGTTGTTTGGAAGACCTGAAGCCAAACTGGTACGAGGCCATGACTTCCTTTGCCGCTGCGCCAAAGTTGAAACCAGGGCTGGGGGTCTTTTCCTCCCTCTCGTTGGCCTCGTTGAACGTCCCCTGCGACAGAGACGACATCTGGTTGGGGGTTTGGGCGCGAGAGGATTCGTTGGAGTCCTCAGGGGTGACGCTGGCATTGGAGTTGTGGATGTAGGACACCATGAAATGGCCGCTGTGAATCGCCTTGTCGCCATTGGCAGTGGTAACAATGGTACCATCCATGTGGATACCATCCTGGAACACAAGATGAAGAAGGCCAACATGTTTAATATCTTTCTGATGGTTCAACATATATATCACATTTAGCAGTAATTATTAAAGTTATTGATGCACCTCAAGACATCTATCAACATATTGAAATAAGTACATTTAGTGAAGAACAATTCGATTTGAGTACTAAAATTCATAAATTATCTACAAAAAATCAGTTTCATCAATGTAAAGAGGTTGAACCTTCATTGTAATTCTGTCCCAAAAATTTACATCAATCTATTGGCTGGGGTTTTGTATGATTTATCATCCCACAAAACAAAAGGTTGAATATGTAGGGTTTTTTTTGGGGGGGGGGGGGGTCGATGCAGATTCAACCTTCACATAGATAGAAGTTAGAACTGATTTATGAATTCAAGCACTCAAAATCAAGTCTAATTGTCCCTCACTATATGCACTAATTTCAATTTAAGTAACTGAATGGATTATCTACCATAAAATGATTTTTGACTAAAAAACTACAGAGTGTCACTGTTCTGTTACAACTTACATATTTACACATGTACTTGTCAGTGATGTACTGTAAGTACATTTATTTTCGTGGGGACTTGAATTTGTAGCGGAAGGGTTTTGTGCAGTGTCTTCAGTTTGCGGGTCAAACAGTTCTGAAGTACGGATAGTAATGCATTGGAGATGCATAATAATGGTTTTGACATGGAAAAATCACCGCCACAAGGGCAAAAATAACTAGAGTTCCACGACCTCATACCTTCGCCAAATGATTTTAACCATTGTGACTGACGTATTAGGAGTGTTTCTCATCAATTATAAATCAGACCAGTTGATTGTCTTAAAATATGACATGTCCAAAGTATGAGCTTAACAAAGTATGAGCTTAAGAAGGTTGTGCTAATATTGATCATCAATTATGCAAATGAGGCCCTTATTAGCATTATTTGATTCGACGATGTTCACATTCACATAACTTCCCGATGAAAGTATTAAATGCATGGAATTTCAGTCATTTACCAGTATGGAATTATATTTTTCATTTAAGCATGCAAATTAGGCCCACATTTGCATATTTTCTATGTTCAACATTTCTCTCTTCCTCAGTTACAAATTTGAATAGTCTTATCATGGCACAAAGCAGATTTTTAAAGTTGCCTCATTAATTATGCAAATTAGCATCTGATTTGCATAATTATTGTCCAATCATTCTGAGCATCACACAAGCTATCTACATACCAAAAATCATGACCATCCATTAAGGCCATCTTGAGTTATAGTATTTTCTCATTAATTATGCAAATGAGGTCTTCATTTGCATAGTTCATATCAATTAATATTTCTCTCTTCCTCAGTTACATATGTCACATGTTTCAGAGTCCTATCATGGAATTTGGCGGATGGATAAACTTTCCTCATTAATTATGCAAATTAGATACCGATTTGCATAAAAAGTATCTACTCATGTACATCATCACTCAAGCTATCTACTAACCAAAAATCATTGCCATCCATCAAGCCCTTCTTGAGTTATTCCCTTTCAAAGTCAGATGCAAAACCTGCTCCTGCAGTTCCAAAGAAGCCGCTAGGGGGCCCAAACCCATACCACTTACTCTCTGTCCAAAGAGCTATCTACCACTTAAAAATCAGTTCCATAGCATGTCCAGAACACGAGATATCAAAACAGGAAGTTCCGCTGCAGTACCTTAACAAGCCGCTAGGGGACCCAAAATCTAATCATTTCCAAGTCTCATCAAGACCTACCCACCTACCAAATATCAAGACAATCCATCCAAGCCTTCTTGAGTTATCCTGTACATTACACACACACACACATACATACATACAAACGCTACCCTCTGCATAACCTTCTCGGCGAAGGTAAAAATCACCGCAGCTGTTTAAAGACTTTCAGTATATCCTTACTGCGCATACAGCTGCTAGTTTGAGGGATTCCGAGACAACTCGGCCCCTGGGACAACTCGGCCCCTAGCCATTCAGGACAACTCGGCACTAGAGCTCTAACTCGGCACCAAGCTCAGGACAACTCGGCACCTATTACTCAGTGCATAATAAGTGTATTTGGGGCTCGAAGAATGACAATTCCACCAATCTGATCGGCTGATAAGTGGAATAAGAATTTTAAGAAACAAAACTCAGTCCCTACATAAGCATTTTTGTATTTCCATGAGTCTCAAACGTTACAAGACCGTCAAAAGCATGTTGCGGTCCGGCGCGGCGACGCCATTTTGTTTGTTATTTTCGACGCTCTTTCACGAACTCGCTACGCTTATGTTCTGTTATGAAAGTGCTTATAACTTATTACCGATAAAGCTAAATGTATAGCATTTCATTATGTTTTGTTGGACATAGATTTTAACAGTTTGTAGGTTTTCAAAACGCGTCGAGACAACCGAGATGATAAAACTTCCTTATTGATATTCAAACTATCAAAGCGATCAGGGGAAATGACATGCAGAGTTTCACAATTTCCTATTTTTTTAGACGAAATGATTGGTAGTTAAACATGTTTTATTCCTCACATAGATTTTAAAAAGTTCCTGTTCTGTTTACTGATCTATGTCAGTTTTGAGGTTCGGTGCCGAGTTGTCCTGAGCTAGGGGCCGAGTTGTCCCGAATGGCTAGGGGCCGAGTTGTCCCAGGGGCCGAGTTGTCCTGATACCGTTTGAGGTAGCGACTGTGGTTTACAAACAACTACTAGTATTACAGCCAACATGTTTCTTTGCTTGGCTCTCTTTCAAGAGACTCGTGACCTATATAGTATATGGTGGCAAATTGGGGAGGGCAGATGTATGACTTTGCATAGACAAGTACTTTATTGAAACCAATTAACTGATTTACAGACAACTACATTTAAAAAACTTACAACTTGCCATCATACGGTGCATTGGTAGCATGTTGTTTACATGTTGTTTACAAAAATTTTCTGATGCAGATGATATTATGATACACAACTTTTCCTGATTTTAATGTCGAAACACACAAGCACATAAATCACTGAAAATGCCAGAAGATGCAAGTCACATTTAACAATACTGTAAATCTTGAAATACTAGCAGTGGTTTATTTTTCCTGGTGCGCTGGCCACTGTGAATTCATGACAACGACAACTAAGCATTTCTAATGTAATATCATTGTGCTACTGTACAGAATTGTGTCAACCGCGAACTGAAAACACCACGAAAACCTCCTTTCCCCTCCTACCGAGAAAAATAAAAGCATTTACAGTAAATCCTGTCACCCTTGCATAATCTCTTAATTACCATACAGACATAATAAGAACATTCCAAACTACCAAGCCATGAGGAAGTCATAGATGTACAAGAAATGAGGGCATGTGTCGATCACTAGTATATCACATGCACATGCACTTCAATGCATTGTTCCTGTCTATTGTTTACAATTACAGCTCATTTGCATGAAAGGCGCGCCACAGCACCTTGTAACTCACTGCCCCATGTAAAGCGCCCATCTTATAGCTAAAGTAGCATTTTTGCTTCAAATTGTACCTCAGAATAGTCCCAGAAAGATGATTTTTTGTGAACAAAGGAACACTTTTGTCCCCACGAGGACAAATTTATCGCACATGTCTGACTCTGAGCGAGGTCACAAACTCGGGTTTGGTACGTGTTGGTTCGTAGCTTTTTTGTATGTTCTCAGTGTGGCATCCGGCTTTAAATATAAGTCCTGTCGCCGTAAGAATCGTCCAGGAATTACTCTGTATGGCGTGCTAATGGTGTGAAGTCGTACATTGAGATACATACATGGTGAGGAAAGATTAGTGGAAGAATACTTACTATCGTGGGCGGTGGAAATTGGAGCTCCCCGCCAAGTATACCAGCACCACTCCCGCCAGCGCCACTGGGTCCGGCCGCTCCGGGGCTGAATCCCCGCTCTCCACGTTCCTTTTTCACACTCTTCATCATTCCTGGATAGTCTAAGGGACCGTCGGCTGCATTCTTAGTCATTGGTGATGGTCAAGTCGGTGGAAAGTTTGGTGAAAATTAGAGGTAAATGTTGGCCGAAGCTGCCGTACTGACGGCGCTAGCTGGCGGCCATCTTGCTTTTTGGTGAATACCTACGCTATCAAAAATTTTGCGGGATCATAATAAAATCTCGCATAGCGTATCTTTTTCCTCCACAAAGATGCAAAATAAACATGTCAACAACAATACAGGATCCCTCTTAGTGGTTTTTGCTGTGTTATTATTGAAAACACGATAAATAATCACAAATTTAGACTATCAATATGTGGAAATATTTGAAGTGTATGTGGTCTTGTCTCACTCTCAACAACCAATGGTAAAGCACAGCAACACGAATATTTTCTGCATCGATTGAATATAGCATTACATCATACAGTTTATGTGGTGGCCTCCCTAGGTCAAAGACCTTGCTCCATACACCCATTGTTATTGATATGTGTATAGATTTATTAGGACTTTAAATCATGTAAACTGTATCTTTCTTTGATATAATATTTTGCCTGACCCTTACCTCTTCCCAATGAAAAACGGCCTGCAGGTCGAATAAACAAAGTCCAAACAAACAAACAAACAAACAAACAAAATTATGTTACCTTACGGTGTGAATCATGCTAGCTAAGCAGGATACAAACCTCATTTAGCTTACACAGTCTTATATACTAAGTAACTAACTAACTTAAATACCGAGTACATTTATATTTTACAAATGCTGCAGTTCCCAAGAAACCTGCTAGGCGGGACCAATTTCAACCACTTCTTCTTTCATATAAATCGCATTCTATCTGCCTAAGATATTCCAAACAAATAATCACCGAAAATATGTTAAGCATATTATCAAATTAAAATCCATGCGCGTCCAGAAGTAAAGGATGTTAATATTGCACCATATGACTCAGTATTAGGGTTTCATTTTGCAAGTTAACTGCAGGGGGGTATGGTAACCTTCACATAGACTGACTCTCCTAGCCAGTTATTCCCATTTTTGTAGAATTCTACGATCCATACCCCCGCAGGAGGGCCTGGTGGAGGCTAAGACGTTGGCGTGCTGGATATTTTCAAACGGTTGAAAACGGCGATTCCTGCGTGTGTGTGTGTGCGTGTTATTCATAGAATATGTCAATGTGGCCTCATCCCTCGCATTCGAGCTGAGACAGCAACTCCATTACAACTGATCAACAGCGTCACCTGTCAACCCTATTCGATACTGCAACGCCCTCACAAGTAACCACACACACACAGCGTGTATGAATTTATGAATCTATCAAATGCAGAAAGAAAGCAATTATAGGGATGCAAAGCACAGTGTCTCCACTTGAGACTACATATAGTAAGAAATTCTAACAAAAAACGCAACAACTATACATGGTCACATATATAATGTCACGAATTTAATAAAAGCATTACAATTTCTCTTTCGGAAGTTATTTTTTTGTACAGATCGTGTTCGAACAGTAGCACTGCCTAGCATTGGAACTGGCTTGAGTACATAACATCACATCAGACCTTTCCTCTGTAGTTCTAGCACTACCATACATACAGGAACAGCGGGTCAATAGGTCACCCACCCACTGAAAAGCACAGGGAGTACGTCATAGTTTCGGAAGGTATCATGACGTCATGGCGTGGTTGCGTACACAAGCAAGGTAGATTTGCACAAGACAGCCGCAATATGCACACGGCCTCTTAGAGAGGAGAGTGGAAACTTTCGTCTTAGTGCTGCCATTGTAACATTCGCAGTAATCTTTAGAACAGTAATAGAACAGTGTGAAACGAAGTCACCATTTTGCAAACTACTTCTGGCAGTTGATTCGTTTGACAACTCTGACGAGGCCTTAGTAGTGAAGGCACGCTGCATAAGAAGGCACTGAATCGGTAAGTTTCAATACTGAAACTAACGTTTACAGCTTCCGGTTTTTCAGGCTTGACTATGGTTATAGACTAGCCGTATTAAGACAGTTGCACCTCAAACTGGTGTAGAGGCCTCGGGTGGTCCAGAAAATATGGCAATGGTATTCTATGTTATTCCATCAAAAGACCAGACTGACGATCGGAAATTCTGTGAGTCAATATTTCGTTGTGGACGACTAATTACCTTCGCCGAGAAAGTTATGTTTTTGCTTTTGCTGTGGTGGACTGGCTGTGGATGTAAATAGCATAACTCTAGAAGCTTTTGACGGATGTTCGAATTCATTTTGTGGTAGGTAGGTGGGTAGGTGTTTGGGAGACAAACAAAGGTAAGATTTGAGAATGGGCCTCTTGGCGGTTTCCTACGTATACGCTACTGCAGAGGACATTGTATATTTGTGTGTTTGTTTGTTTGTCCTCAGCATAACCCAAGAAGCTGTATATGGATCTTCAGATTATTTGGTAGGTAGGTTTGAAGCAGGAAAACGAAGGTCAACTCCGAAAATGGTCGCCCTAGTGGCTACTTACGGTACTACAGCGGAACTTCAAATTTGGGATGCAGGTTTCTGGAAGTGCTGTGGTCGTGATTTTTTTTGTGATGGATAGCTCCTGGTGGTGTAAGTTTGGGGAATTAATCGGTTCAGTTTGTGCAGTGTAGTAGTAGCGCTGACAATGATTCACGAGAGACTGCTGTGATCATGGACAAAGCCTACTGAGACTGATTGTCATAGATAAGGTTGTAATATTACATGTTAGGAGAATAACTAACTGCGTCACTTAATCAATGTTTCAAACATTCATCAATCTTAACCGTTGACGTGAGGCATGAAATTGGCGTAATGGCACCGCTTTCACTTTCACAGGTTTTCACTTTCATAGGCTTAAGTAAATCTAAGGACTACAACTTCAGCGACCCATGACGTGATGTAGTTTCGGTGCGTCGGTGGTGCCAGGTGTGCGATTCAAAGACATCCGGATCCGCTTGGGAAAAACAAATATGTACTGTTTTTGGAAAGCTTACTTGTGTTCTTTTACTTGTCCGAATGTGTGATTTGTGAAGTGGATGTATAGTTGGTGTCAGTAGTGCGATTCAGCAATGTCTTTTCTGTGGAGTTAATGCCGTGGGTATAGAGTTGGTGTCATCGGCGGGTTTCAACAAAGTCATTTCTGTGTAGTTTGTGTAGGGGGTATAGAGTTGGTGTCATCGGTGGGTTTCAACAATGTCCTTTTCTGTGTAGTTTGTGTTGTGGGTATAGAGTTGGTGTCATCTGTCGTTTCTGTGTAAGCTTTAGTGCTCGTGTTTAGAACATTGTTCACGCATTTTGTACTTCCGCAGAGTGTCGACGAGAGGCCACTCCACAAGCAGCCGTGGTCATCAGGATTATTAGCCTGACTAAATCGCGCTCCTAGCGGCCGGCCCGAAGGTTACCGACCCCTAGAGGGAGGGGATCATTAACCCCAGCCAGCGAGATACATTGTAAACACTGGCTACTAGGATTCCGAAATCTTCGCGTCGATAGAAGATAGCATGGCGGTTTATGATTGTTGTTGTTTGGATACAAAATTGTAAAGCTATGTCGCAAAGCGCCGGTAGTGGAAGGCGCGCTGGAGGTAAGAAGTCGCCAGACTTGTCTGCTACAACCGGAAATAGCAGAGGTGGGCCTAGAAAGAAGCCAGAAGAGTCTGCTCCAGCCGGAAATGTTAGAGGTACGTCTAAGAAGACGCCTGCAACCAAAAATGGCAGAGGTCGGAAGACGCCAAATGAGCCTACTGCAACCGGAAACGGCCGAGGTAGGAAGACGCCAAATGAGCCTGCTGCAACCGGAAATTGCCGAAGAAGGAAGACGCCAGATGAGCCTCCTGCAACCGGAAATGGTCGAGGTAGGAAGACGCCAAATGAGCCTCCTGCAACCGGAAATGGCCGAGGTAGGAAGACGCCAGATGAGCCTCCTGCAACCGGAAATGGTCGAGGTAGGAAGACGCCAAATGAGCCTGCTGCAACCGGAAATGGCCGAGGTAGGAAGACGCCTAATAAGCCTGCTGCAACCGGAAATGGCCGAGGTAGGAAGACGCCAGATGAGCCTGCTGCAACCGGAAATGGCCGAAGTAGGAAGACGCCAGATGAGCCCGCTGCAACCGGAAATGGCCGAAGTAGGAAGACGCCAAATGAGCCTGCTGCAACGGCAACTGGAAATGGCAAAGGCTTTCAGAGAAAACTTGAGAAAGCAATGGGCAACCTTGTGCGGGTTCGACAGACAGACAAGTCGGAAACGTCGACGATTTATAATCCTATCGTCGACGGTATCTTGAAAGGAATAAAAAAGATTGCAGTAAACGAAGGAGAGAGTGACATATTTCGGCTCCGACAACTAAATTCTGGAAGTTACTTCGAAAACCTGAAGGTCTGTACCGTCACTTATGATATGATCACTTTCTGGACAGATACCATTACCATTATATCAACACAGCAAAATTTCTTGGTCGCCATAAATGATATTCAACTGAGATTAATCATTTTCAGGTTGACACAACAAACGAGTTTGACTTCATGTTCTGCATATACGGTCAGGAGCTGGTCCTCAAGGAGACCGAGCCCAGTCTCGGAATGGTAGCCGTGAAACTACCGAAGAGCAACGATTCCTCACTCCGCAAGTACTTAACTCCCGACGGGTAAGGTTCATTAGAACTATAATCGTCAATCGAGCAACGTAGGATTTGCTAAGATCTTGAAGCAGTATGATATTTGCTCTGACGCCATAATTTATCTTCCTGCCTTTTCTTAATGTCTTGTAGGGTGATGTGCTAAGTACATGTTGGGTTTTATCATGGTCAAAACCGTAAAAGCTAAAACCGTATATTGCTACAGAACTTGGAACGCTTTCATTCTTACAGATTCCTGTCTCCGAAGAAACTGTTGAACCGATTCAGAGGTCTAGTGGAGCAGGCCATCGACACTTTGAGTAGGGCTGGGGCGGACAGCCCTTTCAAAGGTAAACTTAAATCATTTACTCGACAAAACGTCATTGCGTGTAATATATCAATCGTCGTTTCAATATATGTATCTGTTATCTTTTCAAAATCTGACTCAATGTCTGGATATATACTTGGTGTCAGAAGTGAGATTCAGTATATCCCTTTCTGTGTAGTTATCGTTGCATGTATCAATTATATAAATCGTCGTTTCAATATATGTATCTGTTTTCTTTTCAAAATCTGACTCACTATCTGGATATATACTTGGTGTCAGAAGTGGGATTGAACACAATCCTTTCTGTGTAGTTTGTGTAGTGGATATGTAGTTGGTGTCAGTAGTGGAATTGAACAAAGTACTTTCTATGTAGTTTGTGTGGTGGATATATACTTGGCGTCAGCAGTGGGATTCAACAACGTCCTTCATGTGTTATTGCTAATTGTGAATTAGATACATAGTTGGTGTCAGTAGTTGAATTCAGCAAAGTTCTTATGTGTAGTTTGTGTAGTGAATGTGTATTTGGTGCCAGTAGTGGGATTCAGTAAAAGTCCTTCCTGTGTAATCTTAGGCCTACAGTTTGAGCTGATGAGGCAGAAGGATGGATGCCCGGCTGTTACTCTGATGGTTGCCAAGAGACGGCTACAGATATCCATCGACCTGGTACTCGCCTTGGAGTTGCCAGCGCCCTGGCCAAAATGTACACATGGATGGAAAGACGGGGTCACGCGTTGGCCCAATTCCCGAGACATCAGAGCGATCAAGAACAATGAACTTCACCTTGTGGCAAAAGCAGCACCTCACGGTACATCTTACGTTTATTTCAGTTGTCACACAAGGTTGATAATTATAGGTTACTCATTCTGACAACTCTGAACTCCATTTCCTGTCACTCACTCAACTCTGACCTTTGCCCTGCCCTCTGTGGTGAGACGTGCATGTAAAACAGACAAACAATACCTCCATTCGAGGAGGTGACGACTCGTTTGCTATTTTGCTTACTGTAGCTTATAGCGTGTTCTATACGACAGGAAGTGTGAGTTTTGTAAGGGCCCTGTCACACTTGTGCGTATATTCAAGCGCGCATGAGTTCCGCAGTAACATTTTTGGGGTTTAAGAAACTTTAGGGGGAGGACGTTGTTTTCTACTTTGACCCACCGTTGGACAGTCTAGTTATCAAACCAAAGAAATTACTTCTTCGGCTGCAAACTTAACCTAAACCAAAACATGTTAATACGCAACTCATGCGGGCTTGTATATACGCACAAGTGTGACAGGGGCTTTAAGTATCACTGAACAGGTGTCTTCGGGTAAATCTTCTGAACGCTGCTTCGTCTTTTCCAGACAAAGACCCTGGCGGCAATACGCTTTGGAGGCTGTCCTTTTCCCAGACCGAGAAGGAAATCTTCAGCGGTCAGATCCTGAGCCCGACAGACGCCCGCACCAGCAACCACGCCACCACGTGTCGCAAAGATTGCCTCCGATGCCTGAAGTACATCAAGTACAAGCTCCAACTGACAGGGGGCGTTGCTAGAAATATCGACTTCGCCTCGTACCATCTGAAAACGGTTCTGTTACACGCGATAGTAAAGCAGCCGGGCGGTTGGGAGAAGCAGAACCTGGTCACGTGTTTAGTGTACGTCATTGATGAGTTGGTGAAGTGTATCAGCAAAAGACATCTCCCTCATTTCTTCATACCAGGGTACAATCTTTTCGATCCTGCAGTTTTCAATGGGCTGAAACACCTAGGCGTCGTTAAAGACCAGTTTCTCCGCGTAAAGGAAGATCTTATGAATGAACGTCTACCGGAAGAGCTTGATGCTCTGGCGATGTCTGTGCATTAACCTTTAGCATACTGAGTTAGCCATTTGTCCCTATTGGTTACAGAGTTATACAGCAGGAAGAGGGTTAAAGTGGTTGTGACAACACTGGCATCAAAACACTATCGTTAGATAACCATTGTGATTTCAATACATTATAACGTTTGATTTGGTTGCTTCTCAAAATAACGTACATCGCAGGATTTAAACCGGTTACCGTGTACACTGTGACGTCATCGAAGGAATTCATATGATTGCCTGGAGGCATGAATCAACAAATTTAAGTATGATCTGTCAGATATCAATAACATTCAGAATGGTGTATATTTTGTACAAACGTCTATGTTTATTGGATAGTACTTATCATGGTTGAATGTAATCAGGAAATGCTGTATTTTGGTGTCATTGCTAGGAGGCATTCCGGCATTTGAATTTTGTCGAATTAGCCATTATTTGGAAAATAAACTTTCTGGGTACTGTTCTTTGGATGCAGGGTGTAGTTTTGAAGGAGAGAAGAAATTTACGAAATGTGATTCTTTATTTGAAACTTTCTAACTTTCCAACAGAAGGAAGTGGTGTAAGTACATTGGATTCTGTAGTTGAAGAGTTAGAAATTAGCATGGAGCCATTTTCCATCGGTACTACTTCTAAGGTACGTAAAAACATCCACCTATCACAAGATTACTGTATAAATTTATCAGTCGACCCTTTCATTTAAACGTACTTACTTAGGCTTGTCTCAAGAGCAAGGTAGTAATACTACTTCAGTTTTGAAGCCCTGTGACAGGGCTTCAGTTTTGAAGCCCTGAAACAGATGAAATATAAATACATATAGATTATACTATTGGTATGGGCGATACATAATGATAATGATATACCGAATCTTAAGCCCCCCCCTCCCTCTCACTGGACCCGCGTCACGCTGGCGGCGTCGCTGCGTCCTAAACTGGATTTGTGTTACCCTTGACTTTATAATGGAAATATCATTTAAAACGTACAAGTATCAACAAAAAGACAACAAAACACACAAAGCTTAAAAGATTAGTCTTTGTCAATGAAATTCGCTGAGTGCTTGGTCAATTCGATCGGCCGCAGCGACGCCGCCAGCGTGCCGCGGGTCCAGTGAGAGGGGGATTAACTGCGTCCTTACAATATGGAGAAAGCTACACTGATATACCGAATCTTACAGAAACCATGGTTAAATGATGACTTTGCTGCCCATGTATTTCCCTCGTCTATTTTTCTCTTCTCGCTATTATTGGAAACTTGACAAGACCAGACAAGACAACGCATCTCCTGGATAGAAGAATGTTAATTGTGGGAAGCAGACATGTGCGGCCATCAGGGACTAGCACATCATGGGACAGAAATAAAACGGGCTGTTTAAAACTTGTTGTCGGCAGCCGCGATCTTGAAACACGGTCCCAGAACATAATCTAGATGGGGAAATCTCTGGAAGATGCTGGTAACTGTTTCAAAAAGTCTGCTTCTTCCAGCTTCATAATGAAGGCTTTTTTATTCATTTATTTTCATTTTTATCTTATTTACCCTGAGACTACATATCGCCCCTACAGGGGTTTTTAATGGTTTTACAATTAAGATGCTTTTAATTTTTTCCTGTATTTATTGTACTACAATACTATGATGTGTGTATGTGATTCACTTTGAATATAAGAATTTCCCGGTTTGTCTTGTGTAGTAAAGATATCGATGTCAAGACTTCGAGATTTCTGGTCAGTGTTAAGATTGGAAAACAACTGTATCAACAAGTGGCATATTCTGTTTGTTTCGATGTTGCATGTACACGTTCGGACACCACTTAAAGGAAACCCAAGTAATATTAGGGCCCCAAAATTGGATTTAAAAAGTCAATCAATTTAGTCATTTCTATACATGATTAGCTCAAACAACGCTACCACAATGTATAGCGACGTCTATGATGCAAAATAACGACGTCGTTGTGATGTGAGAACTCACTGAAAATCATCGCCGGAGTTTTTGTAGCCTTGCGAAACTAAGGGGATTTTGAAATACTCAAAGAATGAAGTTATTACACAAACGTGCTAAACAGTGTAAGTAAATGTCACTGCCATAAAGATTTCAGCGTTTTCAAAATTTTCATTTTTTTGGCCCTAATATTGCTTTGGTTGCCTTTAAATATTGTTAGCGCATTATCCAAAAATATAATTTACATACGCGGGACTCTTGACATTCAGCCTGGCTGGTGAATTGTGTATTTATCAATTATCAGTGACAAAACCAACTGTCAACAATAACTAGACACATTTTAATCATTGTCCAGCATGGTACCTCCGTTGCTATGTGTTATCAGGCATGCACTGGAGTTGTTGTCTTGCAGTTGTACTAGATTTTTTTTACTTCGCTTTTTGACAGACAAGTACGACTCTCAAGTTTTCAAGGTTTTATAACTTATATTAACAGTACCACGTACATATAACAACATATCAATTTCATGCACCTCGGAGAAGGGAAGAAATTCGTGTAAAGTGCCTTTTCCCAAGGGCACAACATCGGTGGCGTCAGGGGGATTCGAACCAGGGACCTCTTGGTTCTGGGCCGAACACCCTGCCGTTACGCAACACGACCCCACTAGTACTAGAATTCATCACGGTTTCTGTTAGATGTTTGATAAACGTTGCATAAAAATTCCGCCAGTTGCATCCGACATCTTTTCGGACACAACACTTTGAACGGGATACCATTCTTATACACGCGATTACACCGCGTACCGTACACGATACGTTCTGTAGAATTGCTCGATCTTTCAAACAAAGAAGGAAAGTAAGATAAAACACCAAAATCTAACAACGCTCTGTCAGAATTATTGCCGTTTTTGCACTGTTATTTCGGGCCGCTATAAATACGAATTTGTATTAGGCTACTGTGCTGAACTCGAGGCATGAGAGGACTTTGTTGACATTTTTTTACAAAGTTTTAGTTTCACACAGGTTCTGAAATATTCCCCTTTGTGACACCAGATATTCTTGGGGGAAAACATGAAAAAAATAGAATAAAAATCCTAATAACGTGATCATTATCGATCGGGCAGGTTGAATGAAACTTTCCAGTTTTTAGTCCTCTGTGTGTAAGTAACCACAGCAATTTTCAAGTGACTTTCTAAGTATGTTTGTATCGACTAGAAAACATAACTTTAAGGACAGTGTGAAAAGCGTACGTGTACTCTTGTTCTATAGTCTGGAGTACTAGATTCCGACACTAGATTTATTCATCGATAGCATCGACCAGGCCTTCCCATGGTAGAATTTGAAAAATTGGGAGAATAGTTGGCCAGGAGAGTCAGTCCGAGGGAAAGGTAACATTTTCCCCTCGGAAGTTCTTCGCCTTGTAGTGCCTAGTAGTACATAGCGCAGAAAGTTTCCTTGCTTCTCCTGTAGCAGGGTATATTTTTACATGCTCCAGGTATCTCCTCGAACAGGGGACTCCCATTTTACGTCCCTTCCGAAAGACGGGTACGCCGCAGTGCCGATAGAGATGTCCTGTCCGATGATTTGGACTAGGGTCTCCCAGTTACCAACTACTAGTTTGAACCAATGGCTCAATTGTAAGGTTGCCACCAGTAGATCTACAGGGATATATCCCTACCCCCTAGGAAGTACTGAGCGGCAAGTGTTACTATTTGGTGGCCAAACTCCACTGGAAACGATTATCATCCATACAGCCAGCATACTTAAGCCCCCCTCTCACTGGACCCGCGGCACGCTGGCGGCGTCGCTGCGGCCGATCGAATTGACTAAAAGCACTCAACGAATTTCATAGACAAAAAAGAATATTTTTATGCTTTTGTCTTTTGTTGTCTTTTTGGTCATACTTGTACGTTTCGAATAATAAAAACTTTATTGCACAACAATTGTACAAGGTACAAAGTATGGCATTCACTGGTACATAGTTTTGAATGATATTCCCATTATAAAGTCAAGGGTAACACAAATCCAGTTTAGGACGCAGCGACACCGCCAGCGTGCCGCGTGTCCAGTGAGAGGGGGGGGGGCGTGCACGTGGGAACAGTTGGATCCCTCAACAGGCTATTTGAGGTTACGATTCCTACGTGAACACCAGCAGCTGGCTTTGGCGGGATCTCACCAGGGGTGACCATGAGAATAATCGTCTCCATTCACGTAAATCCTTTTAATTACGATCATTGATGTTTCTGACAGTTCGTCTAGTTTGATGCAAATGATACATAAGAACTTGCCT